>NC_087172.1:5175000-5190000 GCF_035594125.1 Scylla paramamosain | reverse complement strand
AATCCTCAATAATTCCCCACTAACTTCCCTTCCATAGATACCACAAACTTCCCCAACATTTCTTCTATAACTCCTCAAAGGACCCTATCTCTTGTACTTACTGTCAACCCAAAGCACTTCTTCCTCTACTTATATATATATATATATATATATATATATATATATATATATATATATATATATATATATATATATATATATATATATATATATATATATATATATATATATATATATATATATATATATATAGTATATATATATATATTTTTTTTTATCATTCCTCTCTAACTTCTCTTCACATACCAAATTTTCCTAATCTTACTCAATAATCTCTCCACATGCCAATTTGCCCTAACCGACCTCAACAAACTTTTTATCTAAATATTCTCAATACTCATCATTTCCACCAACACCTCCACATAGCTCCCTTTACACACACACACACACACACACACACGCTCTCCACATCGACTCCATCAATATCATCACTTTCATCATCCACACGCCAACACATCTTCATTGCTCTACTAAAAACCACTCATACCTCCACTTCATCCACATACTAGGGTTTTTCCTTGCACCTCCACCCAAATACTCTACAGTCATTGGTTTATTAAATGCACCACTACACACACACACACACACACACACACACACACACACACACACACACACACACACACATTAATGCCATAACACACAATCATCCCACACTCCAGATCACTCCTCCTCCTCCTCCTCCTCCTCCTCTACGAATGACAAACTCTCCTCCCCATACAAATATTGACACCCCTATCTCCTGTCTGCCTTCTGTTCAAACATAACCACCACCATCACCACCTACACAAACACTGGGCAACCTCGTCGAATGATACAACCTTTACTTAAACACACACACACACAGAGAGAGAGAGAGAGAGAGAGAGAGAGAGAGAGAGAGAGAGAGAGAGAGAGAGAGAGAGAGAGAGAGAGAGAGAGAGAGAGAGAGAGAGAGAGAGAGAGAGAGAGAGAGAGAGAGAGAGAGAGAGAGAGAGAGAGAGACCTACGTATACTTGGAATAACAACTAGAACAAGAACAAAAACAACAACAACAACAACAACAACAACAATCCACAAACACCCACAAAAAACATAAAAAAAAAAAATCATTAAATTCTAAAGAGAAAAAAAAGAGAGGGAAACAAAAGCTAATATTGCACACGTGACCAAGAAAATAGTATCTTTTTATTTATTTTTCCCATTATTGCGGTGGTGGTGGTGGTGGTGGTGGTCAGATGATGGAAGAGAGAGAAATTGTGTTAACAGTGAAGTGAGAGGGATGAGAAAAAAATGAGGGAGTGAGGACGTGAGGGAGAGTGATGAAGGAAGGGAGAGAGAAAGAGAGAGGGAGAGTGAGATGAGGAGGAAGATTGTAAAAGCGAGATGATGATGATGATGATGATGATGATGATGATGATGAGAAAGGAATTAACTGTGGGAAAATTTTTACCTCCTCCTCCTCCTCGTCCTCTTCCATCACTACATCGTCACACACACTTATCACCTCCTCCATCCTTCACACACCCTTCCGTTCCATAACATACACTTATACTCCCTCCTCCTCCTCCTCCTCCTCCTCCTCCTCACACATACTTAACCCTTTCTGCATACCCTTCATCTCCTACTTTATTTTCTATTCCTCCTTTTCCACCTTTCTCTACCTTTTGTCAACGCACTCTAACCCTTTCATTATATTCTTTTTAGCACACCCTTTACTCTCTTCTCTTGTACGTTTAATTATTTCTCTCTAAAAAGACACACACATATATAATAAAACTCTAAAATCCCTTTCTTCTCCACGCTCATGTCTCCAAGCTCCTAATACTATACTAATATTACATAAGATACTACGGTACTTCACAATACGCTGTCTAATTTCCCTAAGCTATTCTCCACACATATTCCTGTTGCATTCTTCCAGAACGTTTATCTGTAATTTCCATCGAGATTCCTGCTTAGAAATCTCATCTCGAAATAATTCCCTCCTTGATGAGTTCCCATAACCTAACCTAACTTTACCTAATCTATTCTAATCTAACCAAACTTAATCTGACCTAACCTAACCTAATTTAATCTAACCTAACATAACCAAATCTAACTTCAAAAACTATCCTTACTAACGTAATCTAACGTAACCTAACCTAACCTAACGTAATCTTCCATGATGAATTTCCACAACCTAGACTAATAGGTATAACTTAACCAAAACTACTTTAACCTAATCTAACCTAACCTAACCTAACCTAACCTGACTTAACCAAGCCAAATCTAACCTAACCAAGCCTGACCAAACTTAACCTAGCCTGACTACACCTAACCTAATAGGTTAGGTATAGTTAGACCTAATCTAAACCTAACCTAACCAAGCTAAATCTAATCTAACCAAAGCAAACATAATCTAACATAACAAAACTATATATAATATAATTTAATCAGACCAAACTTAACCTAACCAAACGTAACCTAGCATAAGAAAACTAAGTCTAATCTTATCTAAAGAAGCTTAATCACACCAAACATAACTAAACCAAATATAACATAGCATAAAAGAAAATGTAATCTAATCTAACCTAATCAAACCTAACCAAACCTAAACAAGCAAAACATAACTTAATCTTACCTAATCAAACCTAACCTAACCTAACCATACCTAAACAAGCAAAACTTAACCTAACCTTACCTAATCAAACCAAACTATCCTAACCTTACCTAAACAAGCAAAACTTAACCTAACCTATCAAAGACGAAGTACTTGGGGAATAATCTCGTGGCCGGGGGAATGCTTGTTGGGGAATGTGACCTGTGGGAACTTACGGTACACTCATCCAACCATCCACCCATCCACCCTATACCCACACCCTCACTTCCTACATCACCTCCCTCATCCAGCATTCCTCCCCTTCCCTCTCTCTCCCCGCCTGCCTGTTGTTTATGCATGGCAGTCGTGACCTCATGACTTATTCAGACTCGTAATTAAGACTTCATACTGAGGGGAAAAAATCTAATTAACATGAAGATGGTAATGACTGTGGTGGTGGTGGTGGTGGTGGTCACAGGACGAGGAGGAGGAGGAGGAGGAGGAATCTAGAGCACTTTCCTGATTTTAAGATCACACACACACACACACACACACACACACACACACACACACACACACACACACACACACACACACACACACAGGGACCATGACCTTCTCACCATCAATTTATCTCACTTTCGTCTCATTGTCATTCGAGTCACTGTCATCAACGTCAATTAAGAACAAGTCGTAATACTGTCACTCACGAAACGGCATTGCCACCGCCATTATTACCACCACCACCACCAGTCATTACTACTACTACCACTACTGTTCCTAATTACAGCGAAATTAGTGCTCATGATATTGTGTTGTTGCTGCCAAAACAACAACAGCGACAGTAACACCACCACCACTACAACCACCACACCACCACCACCACAACCCCCACCACCACCAACAACAACAACAACAGCAACAACACCAGCACCAACACCAATAACAACAAAAGTAACAACAACAAAAGCTGTTTCTGTTACTACTACTATTACTACTACTACTACTACTACTACTACTACTACTACTATTACTACTACTACTACTGCAACCACCACCACATTTGTCATGAGTAACATAACATAAATAATAAAAATAATAACAAAAACAACTAGTCTTAGCATTACGTAAATCAAAATGTTATAAAGGAGGAGGAGGAGGAGGAGGAGGAGGAGGAGGAGGAGGAGGAGGAGGAGGAGGAAGCATGGTTGAGGGCAGCTCCAAAACTAGACATGACCCATACATACCATCCTTTACCTCTTCCCTTATTTATCTTCCTCTTCCTTTCCTTCCCTCACATCCTTTCCCTTCCCATACGCCCTTTTCCTTCCAACCGTTCCTATCAACCCTTTTCTTCCCCTCACATCCCATCCTTACTTAATCCTCCTCCTTGTCTCTGCTCCCAATTATTTCCATTTTCCTCTATTCCTTCCTCCCCTCTCATTCTCTTTTCCGTTCCCCTTTTTTTTCCCTATATTACGACTCTCCCTAAAAATTCGTCACTTTCATCCCCATCTCAAGAATACAACCTCCCCTCCCATCCCCACCCGACAACACCCATTCCCCTCATCACCACGTCCTGCAACACCCTCCCCACCGCTCCCCAATTCCTCCCCAACTCTCTAACAAGACAACAAAGTGGGGATTACGAAGATGCTAAATATGAGTAATGATTTGAGAGGAGAGGAGAGAGGGAAAAAGGAGGAGAGGAGGGGAGGAGAAGAGAAGGGAGGGGAAGACTGGGGAGAAGGAGGGTGTAATGACTCTCTTCCTCTGTTGAATTAGTGAGGGAGCAGGAGGAGGAGGAGGAGGAGGAGGAGGAGGAGGAGGAGGAGGAGGAGGAGGAGGAGGAGGAGGAGGAGGAGGAGGAGGAGGAGGACAACAATGACAATAGGAAGAAGAAGAAGAAGAAGAAGAAGAAGAAGAAGAAGAAGAAGAAGAAGAAGAAGAAGAAAAAGAAGAAAAGAAAAAAGAAAGAAAGGAAGGGAAATAAACAGTATGGAAAAAACAAACACAAGGAAAAGGAGAGAGAGAGAGAGAGAGAGAGAGAGAGAGAGAGAGAGAGAGAGAGAGAGAGAGAGAGAGAGAGAGAGAGAGAGAGAGAGAGAGAGAGAAACCACCAACCTCACCATCACTACCACAACTACCACCATCACCACCACTACCACTTCCACCACCACCATCACCACCACCACCACCTCCTCCTCCTCCTCCTGAAATCTGAAGAAGTCAACTTACTGAGAGCCAAGGGTATTTATCGGTGGCCTGAAGGCGTTCCAAGATAGTGGTTGCAGAGGCCGTGGGCGTCGCGGTATCAGTGTGGGCGTGGGTGTCTGATTCTGTCCTGGTGGGCGTGAGGCCGGGGAGGGGGAGGGTGGTGGGACGGGGAGGGGAGGTATGGGTTAGCCGTGGATGGGGCTTGGAAGGGATTGTGGGTGTAGATGGGGCCTCTGTGGGTGTGAGTGGGGGCTCTGTGGGCGTGGGTAGTGGCTGTGTGGGTGTTAGCGTGGGTGTGGGTAGCTGTGTGGGTGTGGATGGCTGTGTGGGTGTGGGTAGCTGTGTGAGTGTGGATTGCAGCGTGGGTGTGGGTGGCGTTTGTGTGGGTGTGGGTGGCTGTGTGGGTGTGGGTGGCTGTGTGAGTGTGGATGGCTGTGTGGGTGTTGGTGGTGTTTGTGTGGGTGTGGCTGGCTGTGTGGGTGTGGATGGCTGTGTGGGTGTGGGTGGCTGTGTGGGTGTGGGTGGCTGTGTGGGTGTAGGTGGTGGTTGTGTGAATGTGGATTGTATTTGTGTAGGTGTGAGTGGTGGATGTATAGACGTAGATGAGGGTGTGGGTGTGGATGGGAACTGTGTGGATGTAGTTGGCTGTTTGGGTGTGGATAGCAATTGTGTAGGCGTGGATGAGGGCTGTGTTGGTGTGGATGGAACCTGTGTGGGTGTGGATGGCAACCGTACAGGAGCAGTCTGTGTGGGCGAGGTGGGTGTGGAGGAGAGGCGTGTGGATGTGAGTGGAGAGTGAGTGGGAGACGTGGGCGTGGATGGAGTGTGAGAGGAGAACTTAGAGAAAAGCGTGAAGATACTGAGGGGCGTGAAAGAGCGTGTGGCAGCCAGGGAGGTGTGCAGGCGCGTGGGCGTGGGCGAGGGCGTGGAGGATGTGGGTGTCATGGGCAGTGGACATGTTGGAGAGGTGGAGGAGGCTACCGTGGGTGTAGTGGGGGCTGTAAATGAGCGGGTGTGGGCAGTGGGCGTGGTGGGGGTCGGGGGTGGGTGCGTGGTGGCCGTGGGTGAGGGCGAGGGGGAGGGGGTCTGCAGGGAGGAAGGAGGCAGGAGGAGGGGGGCCGGCAGGGACAGGGCATCCGACAGCCCCGAGAGGACCCGCCCCATGCGTCGCTCCCGAAGGTGTGCCCGAGGGAGGGTGGCGGTGGGCGGGGGTGCGGGCGGCGGCGGCGGGGTGTGTAGGACCCTCAGTTTGACAGGACCACCGGGAGCCATGTCCGTGGGTAGCGTGTAACGGCCTGTGTCCTGCATGTCAGCACGGGGCAGGGGCCGGGGGCACCTGAGGCCGCCCCGAGACCATGACGAGGGCGGGGCACCGAGGAACACCGGGCGACACGGAGAACACGGCGCGACACGGGGCGACAAACTCTTCACTGGGCGAGTAAACAAACAGGAGTGGCGGCGAGAGTTGCTGTCTGCGTTGGGTCGGGCTGGGGACTGGCGCCTGGCGCGGCCGGGACCTGGCTCCGCGCTCGCCGCCTGGCACCGTCGCCACCGCCGCCGCCGCCACAGCCCCGCACCAAAAGTACTCACACTCCTCAACTCGCTCACGCTCACTCTTTGGAGGGAGGAAGGCAGTGGAGAGGGCGGGGAAGGATAGGAAGGATAGGAAATATTGTGTCTTTACAAAATCCTTGATATTTGGATGAACAGTGACAGTAGAGAGGCTGGATAAGAAGGTCAGGGTTGGATTAGACAGACGGAGAGCAAGTGGGCGGAGAGGTCTGGGTCAAGCGAGTCAAGATAAGGAACGACCAAGGAAAAAAGAAAACAATGACTTGTATCGCATGTACACAACAAGCGAAAACAGGAGGTGCCACTTCAAGCATATCAACACGGCAGGCTTGGGAAGGACGAGCGGAAAGTGGCTGGTGTCAAAGGCTATGGGAGGGGGCAGTGATGGGATGCGTGGCGGGACGAGGCGCTAGGGACGAGTGGCTAGCATGACCATGACACTCAAGGGTGCAATCTTCAACAACCCACCCAAGCAAAACCGAACTTTCCCTTCTCTCACAGCTCACACTCGGCCTACTCCTCTCCTCTTTTTGCCGCCTCCCCTCTCCCTCTCCCTGTTCCTGCTTCCCTCCCCCTTCTTCTTCTCTGCCCCCCCCCTCTCCCTACCTGTCATTCCCCACCCCCAATCACGATAGACAGGTGCGACAAGGAACGCGAGGCCGCCAGGTGAGAGTGGGTTAGACAGGTGTGTGTGTGTGTGTGTGTCTCGCGCCGTCATAACAAGCGGTGTGTGTGTGTGTGTGTGTGTGTGTGTGTGTGTGTGTGTGTGTGTGTGTATTACTCTCTTGATACACTCCAGTTTCTTTTTTTCCATCTTTCTCTTTTTTTTTCTCTTTTTTTCAGTAGCTTCCTCTTTATTGATTTTTCTCACCCTATTTTTCTCGCAGCGTCTCGCTATCTCTTCTACTCTTACCACCACCACCGCCACCACCACTGCCACACCTATTTCCCCTCCCTCCCTTTCTCTCTCCCCCTCTCCTCTGATCACTCCCCTACGCTGTATTTAGTCTGATAGAAAGAACCTGAATTTTAATTCCGAACCGCGTGGGAAGGCAAGAGTCTGCGTCATGCAGTGTGTGTGAATGGTGTCAACGAAAACGGAATCAGGGAGGGAACTATAAACTTCAACCGATTTATCGACGAATAACGGTACATATTTTCTTATTTGTATTCTTAGCAACATGAGGGTATTTAAGGGCGCCTTCAGATCGATACAACGTCACGAATGGTACTCAGGCGGCCGTGGGAGAATGGGTTTGAAGAGGCGAACCTAAACATCACGAAGTCTCTCTTGAGTGTGAGAGAAAACGGACACGTCGCCAGTCAAAGAAAACACGCTTAATAAAACATGGACTGCACTATTACGTCGAGAGTGGCTAGAGGTGTGAAAGGACTTTGAACACGCACACACACACACACACACACACACACACACTAGTAATTTTTCCATTCACATATACATTGGAAAATTTTCTTAGTTTATATAACACTGAGCCTGAAAAAATTATCCTTACAATCCTTCATAACGAAAAAAGAAAACTAGAGAGTACCTGAAAACATAATAACACCAACACAACTAACTTTTCTCTGTTCATAGACGAAATATACAGAAAACTGGTGATAGAACACAAACCAAATCTTATATTTTCTACAGTTTACATTAATGGAGTAAACATCTTAATATTTCTACAGATAATCATTTAAGTTAGAGTCGTCGAATAGTACATAACAGAGCAACACTGATAAATAAGATCAAAATTTTTTATCTATTATACTTGTTATTGGAGCACCGATCTCTGTGGTCCTTTGTTTATGTTTGTGCTCTCAGCTGTACCAACAAATGCTAACGTAACTAACTCACGAAGAAACGAATGAACTAAATAGCCAACTAAATAAATAACTAAATAACTAATTAAATGAATGAGTACACGAATGAATTAGTCAATAAACAAAAAAAAAGGGAAAGAATGAATGAATGGACAAATGAATGAACGAACGAAGGGCTATTCTGAACAAAAGAAAACAAACGATGGCAAAACAATAAACACGAGGAAATACATAACCACGAAACAACAGAACAGAAAAAAAAAAAAAACACCGAAAAACACCACTGAAATAGCGAAGATGCAAAGAAAACACACGCACGTAAAAATAAATAAATAAATAAATAAATAAATAAATAAATCGATCATGAAAGAAGAGTAAGAGAAAAAAAGTTTGGTGACATTATTGAAAGAAACACTCGGTCTCAGTACTGAAGGAAAGGTTTCGCGTCAGTACTCACCGCGTTGGCTTCCTGCAGGAGGCGTAAGTAAGGGGAGGTCCTGCCAGCCTCCACCACCGCCTCCGCCGCCGCCACTAGCTTTTCACATTCCTGCACGCATCTCCTGATGGTGATAAGGATGATTATTATTATTATTATTATTATTATTATTATTATTATTATTATTAGTAGTAGTAGTAGTAGTAGTAGTAGTAGTAGTAGTAGTAGTAGTAGTAGTAGTAGTAGTAGTAGTATAAATAGCGTTGATTTGCAAGAGGCGATAACCGCTTTCAAACACTCCTCTCACCATTCACTTTCAGACACACACACACACATACACTAAAGAAGAAAAAAGGCAATACAACACAGCAAAAAAAAAACAAAACACACACAACACAACACAACAAACACAACACAACAAACACAACACACACACACACACACACACACACACACACACACACACACACACACACACACACACACACCGGGCCCCTCAAAAAGAAAAAAAATCCTTCATTCTTTCATTCAAATTTACAACAAATCCACACAAAAAAAAAAATATATAAAAAAATCAAGAAAATAAACCAATCACTAATATTCGCAAACGCTCCCAGGTAAAGTAAACAGGACAGGTAACAAGACTCCTAATTGACTCACCTGGCGGCGGACGTTCTCACTTTTCTTTGGCACAGTTCCTCCATCTCCTGCAGGATTCTTTTGGCACTGGTCACACTGCTCCTGAGTCCCGCAAGGTCCGAGGGAGTGAGGGAGTGTGAGGGGGGTGAGGAGGAGGGAGAGGAGGATGTAGACGGAGAAGAGGAAGAGTTGTGGGTCGGGAGAGAGGAGGAAAGACTCGTGACCCAGGGGCGTAACTCCTCCACCAGGTTCTCCTTCAGCTGGGGAAGTGAGAGGAGGGATTGTTAAATGTTTGTGGAGGGAGGGGGAGAGAGAGAGGGAGGGAGGGATTGGGAGGAAAAGAGAGGGGAGAGGGATATGATAAGAACTAATGCGAAGTAGTTATCCACTTTTCAATCACACACACACACACACACACACACACACACATTTTTTCTGAGTACAACTAACAAACTAAAACGGTAAAACACATAATCATTAAAATACATAATAAATATCATCAGAGAGAGAGAGAGAGAGAGAGAGAGAGAGAGAGAGAGAGAGAGAGAGAGAGAGAGAGAGAGAGAGAGAGAGAGAGAGATACAAATAAACAGCACCACCACACAAGCACCACACCCCCTCCCTCCACCACCGCCAGGCCAACACAGGCAGGCAGGCAACACCCACCTGGAGGAGCGCGGGACACCGTTGGGGGCGGGACAGGTCGGGCTGAAGGGTGCCCCCGTACCTGGCCGTCAGCTGGTCTATGGATACTCTCTCCTGAAGCTGCGTCACCGTCACCACCTCGCCCTGCAGAACACCATATGTTACGTGTCAAACATCACATTATATTGTATCTTTTGTTTATATGAGACTACGCCACGAGTATATTATTCTACTTATATATTTATCAATCTATCTATTTACCTATCTATTTATCTGTTTATTTATCCATCCATCTGTCTGTCTGTATGTCTGTCTGTCTTTGTCTGTCTTTCTATTTGTCTGTCTGTCTATCTACATCTTATTTATTTATTTATTTATTTATTTTCGCACGGAGATTAGTCACGTGCTTAAAGATATAAAAAAATAAATAAATAAATAAAATAAAATAAATAAATGAATAAACAAATCGAAACACTCAACTTTACTACTCTCAGGAAGAAGAGCTTTAATTCAATTAATATTCTCACGCACAACTGCATAATGAAAAGTAAACAAGGATAACAACACGATGGATCAATAAACACTAAATCTACTACTGCTTTTTCCACAGATAAAAAAAAATAAATAGATAAATAAATAAAAATAAATAAATAAAAAAAATAAAGTAAGGCAAGATAAAAAACAACTATACAAATAACCAAATAAACAATGGAAAGAAAGAAAGAAAATACAAAAATACAATTACCCTCCCTGTTCATTAAACCTGTATTAATATTGAGGACTTCAAGTGTTTACGGTAATGACAATAATGGCCTGTTATGTAGGTATGCAAGTCTTAACAGCGCTGCACGAGTAATTACCCCAGCCATTCAGCCACAGTTAATAGCTCTCTAATGGATCCGGTACTTTATAACAATGAGTCATCACCCACTTCATCACCCACATCATCAGCATCTCCAACATTACTAAGGGACAAAGACCTTTCCTAACCTAACATAATCTTCCCTAACCTAACCTAACCTACCTAACCTAATCTTATCTAACCTAACCTAACCTAATCTAGAACCTAACTTAACCTAACCTACCTAACCTACCCTAATCTTCTCACTTAACTCACCTAAACTAATCTTAACCTAATCTAACTCTAACTTAACCTAACCAAATCTTACCTAATCCAACCTATCCCAACTTAAACTAATCTAACCTAACCTAAACCATCAGCTGTTCCGCGCTCTATTCCACGCCACCCTAGCAAAATATCTTACCTCATTTCTTCATCTACCTCTGTCCATCCTGTCTTCTTTTTTTTCTTTTTTCTTTTTTTTTTCGTTAAGTTGTAAAATGAAGGAAGTAAAGAAAAACTGGATGAGAAAGAAAAGAAATAGATAAAACGGAAAGTAATAACAATGTCAAAGAAAAGCAAAGATAAAAAAAACTAATCGTAACAGAGAAAATGGAAAGATAGGGAATGAAGAAGGGAATGAGTGAAGGAAAGAAAAAAAAAGGGTGATAATACATAACAATACCATAGAAACAAAAGAAAAAAAAAGAAGCGTGACAGAGAGATGATTGGAAAGGTAGGCGAAGGAAAGGAGTAAAGGAAAGAAGGGAGGTTATATATATACGCATCAACACCAAAGAAACACGAGAGAGAAAGAAAAAAAATAATAATCGTGATGGAGAAAAGATGGAAAGGTAGGGTGGAAAGGAGTGAGTAAAGGAAGGAATGAAGGAAATAAGGAAGGATGAAAAAGTGAAGGAAAATCGTAAATACATAGCAATAACAAAGAAACTGACAAACAAAAAAAAGAAAAAAAAAAGAAAAGAAAACGTGACAGAGGATGGAAAGGTAAGGCGGAAAGGATGTGAGAGAAGGAAGGAAGGAAGGAAGGAAGCGAGTAAGAAGGGTAAGCGCAGGACACACCCGCCTCTCCTACACTCCATGCAAATGAAGCACACACGCCAAAGCTCCCCAAACACAGCAACAACCAAAAATACACCCATGTCATGACGCAACACAGGAACACTCACCGCTTTACACCCTTCGCATCCTCACCTACACCCTCACCCACACCCGCACCCCGCCCTAACACTTCACGGAAATGGGTGGCGCGGGCGGGACTGACCTTGAGGCGGGCGCGGTGTAGTGTTTTCCGGGCGTGGTGGGCGGCGGTGGGCGTGAGAGCAACCACCCACACTCGTAACTCGGCCCATACGCGTAACTCGGCCCACACTCGCTCCTGAAATACCAGATGGAGGGAATTAGTTAAAAGATGTCATTGGGTTTTTCAGTTACAAGACTGACTGAAAAATAATAGAATATTTAAAAGTAATTTGAGCTTCAATGAGTGTAATGAGAGGAATGTACGTGGTTTAGTTTGGTTTTCTCTCTCTCTCTCTCTCTCCTCTCTCTCCTCTCTCTCTCTCTCTCTTCTCTCTCTCTCTCTCTCTCTCTCTCTCTCTCTCTCTCTCTCTCTCATATTACAATCACTCTTCATGTAGACAACTTATTCTCATATTTACTGATAACACAAACACAGTGAAAATCAGTAAATAAACAAACGAAAAGACTAAATTTAAGATTGAAATGCATTGTTTAGTTTAACGCCGTCACAACAGCGAGGCCATACGTAGAGCAGCGAGGCCATACGTAGAGCACTGAACGGTTAAAGATCAAACTACAAAACAATGATAACAGATAAGATAGAAAAACAAACTCCTTGCTCTTAAAACCATAAATTTGTCTTTATCTTTTATCAGGCTGTGAACTGATAATGCTGATTCAATGGAAAGTGTTACAAAGATAAATGTTCTACTAATGTTTGTTGCTCCACACTACTTGTCTTTTTTTTTACGTTCTGTGGTTGAAACAAGGTGCAAAGTGTACGATAGTAGTAGTAGTAGTAGTAGTAGTAGTAGTAGTAGTAGTAGTAGTTTCTTCTTTTTCTTTTGCTTGGTGTGTGTGTGTGTGTGTGTGTGTGTGTGTGTGTGTGACCACCTGCCTAATACGTCTACACTTTTCATTCACTGTCATGTTCATATTTCACTTCTATAAACACTCGTTCACAAAACTCCCGAGATCAGCTTTCACCCCGCCAGCCTGTCAGCCTTTCAGCGCCGCCCTTCGCTTGTCAATAACTCTGGTATTTTACGACTCGTGAATTCCTGATATTAATGAACTTTCAATATGTGTAAAGTTCATGTAATTATTATTATTATTATTATTATTATTATTATTATTATTATTATTATTATTATTATTATTATTGTTGTTGTTATCCTTATTGTCAGTACCATCACAGCAATATCAACAATTACTACTACTACTACAACTACAACTACAATTATCCCTACTATTACTAGTATCATACATCATTAGTCAAATTGTTATGATTAATTATTTTAACCTACACCATCAACACAGTTAATAAACATCTTTCGTAAAGTTTGCCAACAACACTTTTTTTCTCTCCCCTCCCCTTTCAAGCCAGCAGTACATCAAAAAACACACTTCTCTTATAATTCATAGGGACAAAAGAAAACGAGACAAATTGCAAGAAGCCAGTAGGTCTACACGCAGCAGTCCCTGACCATACATCTCTTTATTACAATCTTTCAAACCTTTCTAATGACTCAGCACTAACAACCTGATTACTAAGTTTATTCCAGTCATCTAGCACTCTATTTGAGAAACATTTTTTTTTCTGTCTCTTTTAAAAGTCTATCATTACCAAACTTAAACCCATTACTTCTAATTCAATCTTGATTTTTAACCTTAAGAATTCTGTAAATACTATACATGTAATATCACTACTACTATTAGTTCCAATTTTAATCTACGTCTCTTTCACGAATTAAATAATAAAAAAAAACTTTAATCTCCTCTCTTAAGAAACATTTCGTATCCCTTGTATCTTTTTAGTCATTCTTCTCTGTACTAACACTAACAAACTTAGTTCCTTAACGTTCCCTTATCTTTTAAAAGCTTTCATCTCCACTCGTAAGGAACAGTTCATATCCCTTGTATCTTGCTTAACCCCTCTTCTCTGCACTGACTATAGGAAACTTAGTTCCTCAGTGTCCATTTATCTTCCAGTCACAAGGTAGGCAAATAATATCCAGAGTCTCTCCCCACCGCTTGCCTGCCTCCTAACTGACTGCAACCACAGGGACGTGACGGCATGGCAGACCAGGGGAAAAAAATTATATAAAGTCAAACATTCATTTTCCAGCCACACAGGTCAAGTGGGTGAACGGGGAGAGGGAGGTAGGGAGGGAAGAGGGAGAGGGAGAAGGAGAGAGAGAGAGAGAGAGAGAGAGAGAGAGAGAGAGAGAGAGAGAGAGAGAGAGAGAGAGAGAGAGAGAGAGAGAGAGAGAGAGAGAGAGAGAGAGAGAGAGAGAGAGAGAGAGTCATTACACAAGTCAGTCATACCAAAAATATTGACAGTTTTCTATTTGCGTTCAAAGAAAACAAGTGAAAGTGGAAATCTCAACGGTAACTGAAGGAAAAGTTTTGACTGACGTGCACACTGACACACACACACACACACACACACACACACACACACACACACACACACACACACGAAACACAAACTACATAACAAATACACCCCAAAAGACACATTTCTCAACACTCCCCGATACACTGCACCATGAAAACGCAGCTGAGTGTACCAGGGTGTAGCAAGGTGTAGCAAGACATCCAGGTGTAAAAAGGTGTAGCAAGTAATATGACAAGATGTAGTAAGGTATGACAAAGTGTATCCAGGTGTAGAAAGGTGTATCAAGGTATGAAAAGGTATACCAAGGTGAACCAAGGCATATCCAGGTGTGACAAGATGTAGTAAGGTATGACAAGGTGTAGTAAGGTATGGCACAATGTATTAAGGTGTACCAAGGTGTATCGAGATGTATCAATGTATGGCAAGGTGTGTCAAGGTGTACCCACTACCGTGACACCTCCACCTGTCATCCCTACACGTACCTTCATCAGCTGTATGAGGTGCGAGGTGCGGAGGCCATCAGCGGGGAGCAGCAGCAG
>NC_087172.1:5160000-5170000 GCF_035594125.1 Scylla paramamosain | reverse complement strand
GAGAGAGAGAGATTGTGAAAGAATGCGAAACTGTAACAAGACATCTGAATGGAGAGAGAGGAGGAGGAGGAGGAGGAGGAGGAAAGAGCGGGAGGCAGGAGGAGGAGAACGAGGAGCAGGAGGACGAGAAGAAGAAGAAGAAGAAGAAGAAGAAGAAGAAGAAGAAGAAGAAGAAGAAGAAGAAGAAGAAGAAGAAGAAGAAGAAGAAGAAGAAGAAGAAGAAGAAGAAGAAGAAGAAGAAGAAGAAGAAGAAGAAGAAGAAGAAGAAGAAGAAGAAGAAGAAGAAGAAGAAGAAGAAGAAGAAGAAGAAGAAGAAGAAGAAGAAGAAGAAGAAGAAGAAGA
Organism: Scylla paramamosain; assembly: GCF_035594125.1. Classification (NCBI taxonomy): domain Eukaryota; kingdom Metazoa; phylum Arthropoda; class Malacostraca; order Decapoda; family Portunidae; genus Scylla; species Scylla paramamosain. The sequence goes on along the minus strand of NC_087172.1, from coordinate 5,169,658 downwards.
AGAAGAAGAAGAAGAAGAAGAAGAAGAAGAAGAAGAAGAAGAAGAAGAAGAAGAAGAAGAAGAAGAAGAAGAAGACAACAACAACAACAACAACAACAACAACAACAACAACAGAAGGAGGAAGAGGAGGAGGAGGAGGAGGAGGGGGGGACAGCAACAAGAGTGCAAAAGTGAACGTGGGTGAGAAAAAAGGGAGTGAGAAAGAGAGAGCGAGAGAGAGAGAGAGAAAAAAAAAATAAGGATAAACATTAATCAAGATCACGACCCTTTCCTCCATCAATCCTTCCCTCCATATCTCCCTTCACATCTCCCTCCTTCCTTTCCTCCCTCCCTCCCTTCTTCTCCCTTCCTCTCCCACACTCACTCGCCCTCTCCCCAGCATTCACTTCTCCCTCATCTCAAAATAACGAAGGAAATGAGTGCTGACAAACAAACTAATTGATGTACGACCCTCACCATTCCAGCTGCCCATTCACCCCCATCACCACTATCACCACCATTACGGGAACTACTACTATTACTACTATTGCTATTTTAATTGCTAACCTTTAATTACTACAGCTCCTAACACTATTTTTCATTGCTCAAATTTAAATATTACTACTACTAGTACTACTACTACTACCACCACCAGCCCTGTATATTTCCTGCAGATATTTACCACCATTTCATAAGTATCCTTACTACTACTACTACTACCACTACTACTACTACTACTACTACTACCACTACTACTACTAAAATTTTCCTCCCATGACTATTTCAATCTCAATTTTTCACTACTCAGATAACCATCACCACCACTACCATCACCATCACCATCACCACCAAAACCGTCATTTCCAGCACCGTCACTATCACCACCACTATCACTACCACCTTTTCCTCCCCATTGTTTAAAAGGGAGAACGGGATGGTGGCAAGGAAAGGAGAGATGGGGGTGGAGAGAGAGAGAGAGAGAGAGAGAGAGAGAGAGAGAGAGAGAGAGAGAGAGAGAGAGAGAGAGAGAGAGAGAGAGAGAGAGAGAGAGAGAGAGAGAGAGAGAGAGAGAGAGAGAGTCCAGTTACACACGCGCATGCTTTCCCCACAATGAACGCAACACACACACACACACACACACACACACACACACACACACATACACGTGGCCTGTAAACCTCCGTCCGTAACACAACACAACATACAACATTCCCACACAACACAACACAAAGTACAGTACACCCACACAACACAACACCCAAGCAACACACACACACACACACACACATAAAAAGACAGCCCTTATTTGCAACAGTTCCAGGCAACAGATGAAACACTCACTATTCACAGAACACAAGATACAGAACACTCTTAAGATGCAACACTTCACTAATTTCATGGATCACAATAGGAGAAACTTCATGGTATGTGGTATTACGTTAGGTTAGGTTTAATAATTAAGTTAATAAATTTAGGTATACTAAACTATAGCGATGATTTATCGATAAGGATATCAAGTTATCGGTAATTTTTTTATCGCCGATACTTTTGGTTCCAGACGAGCCATAATCGACAATTTTAGTTTTTTTGGAACATGAGCTTGTTGAAGTTTTAAACTTTCAAAATCAAGTGTAGTTATTTTACTTAAAACAATACTTTTATTATTGAAGAGACAGGATAAATACTGAATTTGAAATTTTCTAAGATTTTTCTGTTTTGTAAGATAAAGATAAAGATGAAGATTTGGATTTATCGACTTTTATTTCAAATGTCAATATCGTTATCGCTAGTATCGGAGTTTTGGATTGATCGATTTATCGGTTATCGGTTATTGTGTTAATCTTTTTTATCATCATGCCCGGCTATGTAGTAACACTCACGCAAACACTTCTGTCACGAAGCACAAAGGAACACACGCACACAACAATGGGCCTTACAACACCTATACAAAGGGATACAGTACTTGGAAGAAGAAACACTAAACACACGCAACATCTATTTATGCAACACTTAACCACACCCCACCACAGTACACACACACACACCTAATTACAACATTACATAAGAACATAAGAACATAAGAAATAAGGGAAGCTGCAAGAAGCGACCAGGCTTACACGTGGCAGTCCCTGTATGAAACACACCTACCTATTTCCATCTGCTATCCCCATCCATAAACTTGTCTAATCTTCTCTTAAAGCTCTCTAGTGTCCTAGCACTAACTACATGATTACTGAGTCCGTTCCACTCATCTACCACTCTATTTGAGAACCAATTTTTTCCTATCTCCTTCCTAAACCTAAATTTTTCAAGCTTGAACCCGTTATTTCTTGTTCTACCCTGGTTGCTGATCCTAAGAATTTTGCTTACATCTCCCTTGTTATAACCCTTATACCACTTAAAGACTTCTATCAGGTCCCCTCTTAACCTACGTCTTTCTAGAGAATGTAAATTTAACCGCTTCAACCTCGCTTCGTAAGGAATACTCCTCATCCCCTGTATCCTTTTAGTCATTCTCCTCTGTACTGATTCTAATAGACCTATATCTTTCCTGTAATGTGGGGACCAGAACTGCACAGCGTAGTCTAGATGAGGTCTGACCAGCGCCAAGTATAACTTTAATATTACTTCCGGCCTTCTACTTTTAACACTCCTAAAAATGAATCCTAGTACCCTATTTGCCTTGTTTCTGGCTTCTATGCATTGTTTCCCTAGACGGAGTTCAGAGCTAACTATAACTCCTAAGTCTTTCTCGTACCCTGTACCTACCAGAGTTTGGGTGTTTAATGTGTACCTATTGTGTGGGTTTCCTCTACCTACGCTAAGCACTTTGCATTTATTGATATTAAATTGCATTTGCCATCTATCCGTCCATTCATTCATTCTATCTAAGTCTGTCTGCAAGGCGATGGCATCCGCTTCTGACCTAATTAATCTACCTATCTTTGTGTCATCCGCAAATTTACTAACATCGCTACTAATTCCACTATCCAAGTCATTGATATATATTAGAAATAATAATGGCCCTAATACTGATCCCTGTGGCACCCCACTAATGACATGACCCCACTCGGATTTCGAGCCGTTACGGGTACACTAGGCAACATACGACACACGCAACACCCAGAACGCGAGCACAACACCTTATAAGTAACACTGCTGATAACACTAACACAACGTAACTTACAAAACCTGTTTGCAAAAGGGAGCAGCACGGAGGTCACAGAACAGGTGCATAAACACACACACACACACACACACACACACACACACACACACACACACACACACAAACTTTCGAGAAAGCAAACAAGATACTACACTACAATTTTTTTTTTTTTCAATGCACACCCAGCCCTACACTTTCACACATACTAACTAGCTTGATAACTGGTTGATTGAGTGATTGAGAGACTGATTAAATAACGAGATATATGAGTAAATAATAAAAATAAATAAACAATATGAAAAGCAGTCCATCCATCCAAGAGAAAGAGATAAGAAGAAATTAGTTCTCAAATAGAGTGGAAGATGAGTGGAACGGACTCAGTAATCATGTTAGTGCTACGACATTAGGGAGCTTTAAGAAGAGATTAGACGGGTTTATGGATGGGGATGATAGGTGGAAACAGGTAGGCATATTTCATACAGGGACTGCCACGTGTAAGCCTGGTCGCTTCTTGCAGCTTCCCTTATTTTTTGTTCTTATGTTCTTATCCATTAATCCGTCCATCCATTCATCCATCCATCCATTCATCACAACATTCAATCAATCAATCGTGTCTCACCAAACCCACTAACTAACTAACTGACTAATTGACTGGCTGTGTGATTGAGTAGCTGACTAACTGATCAACTCACTGGTCAGATCATTAAATCACTGTTTGACTAAATAAGCAACCGAATGAATTATTAAATATCTGACAAACTAGCTAACTAAAAGGCTGACTGACTAACAAACTGAACAACTAACAAACTGACTGAGTAAATAACAGTCTCTTAACACAGAACATAAAGCAAAAACTACTTAACAACACTACACTACACAGAAAACACACACACACAAAGCTTTCCACCCCATCTCCCCCCCCCCCACACACACACACACACACACACACACACACACAGAACTAACAAAAGTCTTCTACCACACTATATTCGTACAACCAACACTTAACAAAAAAACAAAACAAAAACAAAAAAACACACAACATCCAACCTTACCCCCAACCCACGCCACAAACACACCCATCACACAACTTCACACAACCCCCACTGGTCTCCGGCACATTTTTTTCACCTCCCACCGCCTCTCGACAGCTCACTACAGGCGTGCATTCACCGCCCCCCACTGGCACCACCCGGCCAGGTATGATATGCAGTACAGGTGTGTTTTTTTCCCCCTTACTTTCACATCATTGAATCAAGGTATGCGGGGAGACGGTACTGGAAAATGTTAGTTGAGGAGAGAGCAAGAGCCAGAGAGAGAGAGAGAGAGAGAGAGAGAGAGAGAGAGAGAAACCAATCTACTCGTATAGAGCTAAGATTTCAGTTGACTTATCTGTGTGTGTGTGTGTGTGTGTGGTGGAAGTAACGGTGAAGACGAATAATTAATGTCTTGTTTAATGTCACCACCTCCTCCTCCTCCTCCTCCTCCTCCTCCTCCAGTTCTGCTCCATCCTTTCCTCTAATTTTCCTCCACCATCTCCTCCTTTCTTAAAATTTTCCTCCACCACCTTCTCCATCTTCTTTCTTCAATTACCCTACACTACCTCCTCCTCCTTCACTCCCACTAACTCCACCACCACAACCACCATCTCCACCATCTCCTCCTCCTCCTCCTCCTCCTCCTCCTTGTTATTCTACCTCATCATCCCCACAATATCACTGGATACCAAGAGAGAGAGAGAGAGAGAGAGAGAGAGAGAGAGAGAGAGAGAGAGAGAGAGAGAGAGAGAGAGAGAGAGAGAGAGAGAGAGAGAGAGAGAGAGAGAGAGGAAGTTGATCATTATATATTATTTTCTAAACTATTCACTACCTCATACTTCTCTTAATCTTCTCTTCTTCTTTCTTTCTTTCTCCTCCTCCTCCTCCTCCTCCTCCTCCTCCTCCTCTTCTTCTTCTTCTTCCTCCTCCTCCTTTTCCTCCTGCTGCTCCTCCCTTCCTCACGTCCTTCTCATAACGGGAAAAAATGCATAAAGTAGAAGCGTAAAGGAAGGAGAGAGAGAGAGAGAGAGAGAGAGAGAGAGAGAGAGAGAGAGAGAGAGAGAGAGAGAGAGAGAGAGAGAGAGAGAGAGAGAGAGAGAGAGAGAGAGAGAAATCTCGAGGTTATAGCATACAGGTGTTAAGAGCAAGTGGGGTTGAAAGGAGGAGGAGGAGGAGGAGGAGGAGGAGGAGGAGGAGGAGGAGGAGGAGGAGGAAATTAACATAAGGAAACACAAAGGAAGAACAACCAGAAGCGTACTTGTTAGTCTTTATGAGAAGAAAACAACAACAACAACAACAACAACAACATCAACAACAACAACAACAACAACAACAACAACAACAACGTCTGAGAAAAGAGGAGGAAAGAAGAAGGGCATATGTGAAAAGATAAGAAAGATGGAGACGGAAGGAGGAAAACAAAGAAGACGTGGAGGAGGAGGAGGAGGAGGAGGAGGAGGAGGAGGAGGAGGAGGAGGAGGAGGAGGAGGAGGAGGAGGAGGAGGAGGAGGAGGAGGTTAACTAATTATTTCACGCCATATTGAGTGAGCAACCCCGACACTACGCCATAGGAAGCCCAATGCCTCCTCCTCCTCCTCCTCCTCCTCCTCCTCCTCCTCCTCCTCCTCCTCCCTTTTCATTCTTCTTTATCTTCTCATTCTGCTGCTTCTGCTTTCAATTTTTTCTTCTTTTCATTCTCTTCTTCCTCCTTTTTTTCTCATTCATTATCCTTTATCTTCTCATTCTCTTACTCCTGCCTCATGCTGTTTACCTTCTTCTTTCTCCTCTCCTTCTTCTTCTTCTTGTTATTCTTGTTCTTGTTCTTCTTCCATTTAATCGTCATCGTTATTCGTCTTCCTCCTCCGTTTTCATTCTTCTTTATCATGTCATTCTTATACTTCTGTTTCCTCCTACTTTTCCTCACCCTTCCTTTTCCATCTCTTCCTTCTCCTCATTTCTTCCTTTTTTTATTCCTTGCTCTTCACCTGCTGTTCAATCATTCTTCTTCTTCCTTTTAGTTCATTGCTCCTTCTTTCTTTCTTCTCCTTTATCCTTCTTCTCCTCCTCCTCCTCCTCCTCCTCCTCCTCCTCCCAATTCATCCTGGTTCGTCCTGTCTTGAGTCAATATTAACTGTGTGCAAGATTTAGTCCATCCTGCATGCACCACCATCACCACCACCACTTTAGTCACCATAACTACCACTATCACCACCACCACTACTACAGCGCCACTAGAATGACATCACCAACATTAACATTACTTATTTTATTTCTTTCGACATCACAATCACTACCACAGTCACCACAGTCATCACCGCTACCACCACACCCTTAACGCTGCCATCACTACCATAATTACAGATACTTGCTACTAACAATACCGTCATCACCTCTACTGCCTAGCCACTCACCATCACCACCACCATCCACCATTACTAACATCACTTCCTCCATCAACATCACTACTGTTAAAACAACCACAACCAACAACACTACCATCACCACCATTAACATTGCTCCTATGCCACTATCACCACCACCACCACATGCACTATCCACATCACTATAATCACTGTCACCACCACCACCACTACTGAGACAACCATTCTCCCCCTCACCACCACTATCACCACCACTACCACACCACCACCACCACCACCACCACACTTCCTCCTCCACCTCCTCATTATACACCACGCGCAGGTGATGGAGATGCAGCCAGGTGTGGGGGGATTACCCTCGCAACACCTGCCCACCACCACCACCACCACTACCACCACCGCCAGTAAACTCGTTAAAGTTATCGTCCTTTGTCGTAAAAGCGTTCATTTTTACTTTCATTCGGAGCATTTAAGGCTTATAAGTGATTGGTGCTGAACTGGTTGTTGTTGTTGTTGTTGTTGTTGTCGGTAATGTGGTAGTGGTCGTGGTGGTGATAATGGTGATTATGGTAGTGGTGGTGGTGAAGTAGCACTGTAGTAGTAGTAGTAGTAATAGTAGTAGTAGTAGTAGTTCCTGTTGTTGTTTCATTTCGACAAATATGAAGATTATAAAAGTAAAATGATAATGATAACGACGAAGACGAGATGATGATGATGATGATGATGATGATGATGATGATGATGATGATGATGATGATGATGAGGAGGAGGAGGAGGAGGAGGAGGAGGAGGAGGAGGAGGAAATATTAATTATCTTTCACCTACTCCCGTTACAGGTCGCTATAGCAAATCATCCTTCTACGCCTCCCTCAGCCACACGCATTACAAGCACGTCCTCTTTCACTGCACCCACAAACCTCTTACGTCTCCTCTACCTTGTCCTGTCGAGTAGATCCACCTACAGCATACTCCCCACACCTCGTCTCTCCTTATGCCCAAACCCACCCAACCATCCATCCATTCACCTACATACACACACATACACACACACACACTCACACACACATACACACAAACACTTATCACCACCTGCCGTGTCACCGTATCACCTAAGCACGCTCGGTTACCTGTGCTATCTAATCTCACCTTTCCCACCTGTCCTGCCCTCACCTCGCTGCCCACGTACACATCACGACGCCAAGAGAGGAGGTTATCCTTTAGTTTAGTCGTTTGTAAACTACTTGTATGGCGTATGTTTTTTTTTTTGTTTGTGGGCTTGATTTACGTTTCTTGTTTAGGTATTCTTGCTGTTTTTTTCTTTTTTTTTGTTGTTGTTCATCTTTTTTTGATGGTGGTGTTGTGAGTGTTTTGTTTATGGTTAAGTTATGCAGTGTGAGGGTGGTGCATAAGAGGACACACACACACACACACACACACACACACACACACACACACACACACACACACACACACACACAAAAGACAGACATACAGACAGACACAGAGACAGTCAGACAGACAGACAGAGGTACAGACACACGGAGGGCCAAACGAACACCTACAGACAAGGAACAGAGACAAAAACGTGCACGACATATTAGCGAAGGAAAGGACAGACACGGGGCCAAACAAAGCCCTATGACTCATTCTAAGGTGACGGAGCGCTGGGGCCAAAGGTGCGTCTCCTAACCTAACCTAACACGAGACACGGCACCGCATTCTTAAGTTTCGCCGCCTTATCACGACCGCTCTTAACAGGCTGTAGTGGAAGCGGCTGTAGTGGAAGCTATCAAGGGTTCCAAGGGTTTTTACATGATTCTAGTGATAGTTTAACAGGTTTTAGTGGGAGCTATTATGGGTTTTCAAGGGTTTTTATGACTAGTGGTAGGCATTAAGGGTTTTCAATGTTTTTTTTTTTTTTTCATGATTCTAGTGATAGTTTAACAGGTTTTAGTGGAAGCTATTGTGGGTTTTCAAGGGATTTCATGATTCTAATGGAAGTTATAACGGGTTTTCAATGGTTTTCATGGCTAGTGATAGTTTAACAAGCTCTAGTACAAGCTATTATGGGTTTTCAATGGTTTTTCATGGCTAGTGATAGTTTAACAGCCTCTAGTAGAAGCTATTATGGGTTTTTAACGGTTTTCATGATTCTAGTGGAAGTTATTAAGGGTTTTCAATGTTTTCATGACTAGCGATATATTATCAGGTTCCAGCAGATGTCACTGAGATATTCTTTTTCTAGTGATAGGTTAACAGGGCTTGGTGGATGTAACATGTCTTCAAGGGCGTTTTCATTATTCTTGTGATAACTCAACCGGCTCTGGAGAATGTAAATGAGATCTTCAAGTCTTTCAAGTATTCTAGTGATATTTTAACAAGAATTTAAGTCATTAAAAAATAAATAAATAAAAAATAAATAAAAAAAGGCTATAATGAAAGTTGAGAGGTTTGAAGTGTGTTTTGATGAATCTAGTAACAGTTTAACAGCCAAGAATAGATATAAACTAGGTTTTCAAATGTGTTTTTTGTAACTCTACTGATAGTTAAACGGGCTCTATAGCATGTAACTGAGATCCTTAAGCTGTTTTCATTATTCCAATATCAATATAACAGGGTCTAGTAGATGTAACAGATCCTCAAGAGTGTTTTAAAGCTTCTAGTGATAGTTTAACAAGTTCTAGCGGACGTAACTGAAATCCTCAAAGTTGTTTGTAACACTGGTGAGAATTTGACAAGGGAAAATAAATACAAATGAGAAACCAAAGACTCATCTATGTGTCCTTTGAAATGAACACTACGAAAGTCCAAAAAGAGTGTGAGAGTACGAGACAAGGACAGCAGCACGACACATGGACAGCAGAATGTGACAGACAGCAGAACGACATATGGAAAGCAGAACGACACATGGAAAGCAGAACGACACATGGACAGCAGAATGTGACAGGCAGCACCACGAGACATGGACAGCAGAATGTGACAGACAGCAGAACGACAGCAGAACGAAAAAGAAAGCAGAACGACACATGGACAGCAGAGACACATGGAAAGCAGAACGACACATGGACAGCAGAACGAGAAAGAAAGCAGAA
>NC_087172.1:5132500-5152500 GCF_035594125.1 Scylla paramamosain | reverse complement strand
GTGGTAGTGATGGTAGTGATAGTGATAACGATGATGCTGATGATAATGATGATGATGATGATGCAGATGACGATAATAATGATAGCAGCTGTCATATTCAATTAATGTATCTTGTTATCAATAAACTTAACTGTCATTTGTCGATAGTGTGAGTGGGACAACTGATAAGAGAGAGAGAGAGAGAGAGAGAGAGAGAGAGAGAGAGAGAGAGAGAGAGAGAGAGAGAGAGAGAGAGAGAGAGAGAGAGAGAGAGAGAGAGAGAGAGAGGAGAATGGTGTGCTATAGTGTATGGAAATATACAATGATACAAAGAAGGGCCTGTAGAGATAAGAGGAGGAGGAGGAGGAGGAGGAGGAGGAGGAGGAGGAGGAGGAGGGGCGTGGCTGGACAAGGCAGTGGAGGTGATGATGGAAGGTGACGCGATGAAGGATGAATAATGAAGGAGAGGAAGGGAGAGAGAGGGAGAGGGAGGGAAAGGGAGGGCGAGGAAGAGGGAGGGAAGGGGAGGGGAGGTTTGAAGAAAGGGTAATAGGTTGGAACACATCACTTCCTCACTCCCTTCACTCACTCCTTTATCCCCTCCTTCACCCCTTCATTCCCTCCCTCACCTCTCCATCCCCTCCCTCCCTCAGCTCTCCATCCCCTCCCTCTCATCTCTCCATCCCCTCCCTCCCTCACTTCTTCATTTCCTCCCTCACTCTTTCATTCCCTTCCTCAACCCTTTGCTCCCTCCCCCCATACTTTCATTCCTCCCATCACCCCTTCACCCGCTCTCTCACCTCTTTATTCCTACCATCACCCCTTCATCACCTCCTTCACCCCTTCCCGGATTCCCTTTCAAGAGCGGTCGAGGACTTTGAGGAGGGCCAGGTGTGCGTCCTCTTCCTCTTCTTCCTCCTCCTCCTCGACACCAGCTGGCCGCAAGTGTTCCCTCGGTTGGCCACAAAGAAAACGGAGAAGTGTGCCAAGAGGAATTGCCCGCCCCGTGCTGCTTGGGGGGGAGGAGGGAGGCTCAAGAATAACACCTGCCCGCGGGGAATCAATTGTAAATAAATAAGTGTATGTTGTGTTTGGCTTTCTTTGTTTGAGGTTTAGTAAGTGTAGTGTAGTGTGTGTGTGTGTGTGTGTGTGTGTGTGTGTGTGTGTGTGTGTGTGTGTGTGTGTGTGTGTGTGTGTGTGTGTGTGTGTGTGTGTGTGTGTGTGTGTGTCGTCACTTTCCCTTCTATTTTCTTTTTTTTTTTTTTTTACTTTTTACTTGTTTTGCGTTTTTTGTTTGTTTGCTTTTTCTTCCCGTGCTTTCTTTCATTTATTTATTTTTATTTTATTTTTTTCGTGTCGTTCAACTTCTTCTTCTTTACTTCTATTTCCTGCCTCTTTCTTCTCCCTTCTCCTTTCCTTCTATTCTCCTCCTTTCTCATTTCCTTCGATTCTTCTCCTCTTCTTCCTTTCCTTCTTTCTTATATTTTCTTATTTCTTACCTGTCTCTGTCCTTTCATTTCCCATCTATTTTGTCCCTTCCCTACCCCTCCCTTCATTTTCCTTCCCTATAATTCTCGTCCTGCCCTGTCCCTTCCTTACCCAGCCCTTCTCCTCTCTTCCCTCCCCGTCCTTCCCTCAGACTCACGCACTTAACGTCAATACAAGAATCAGGTAACTAATATTCCCAACGCTGCGTCATTCCTCAGAAACTGGCGACAGGTCCCTTCCTCCCGCCTTCCCGCCTCGAGCACACTTGCGCGTCACTCACCTTGGGCGTGGCGGCGGGCGGCGGCGTCCCCTGCCTCCCCACACAGGTCCTCCTCGGGCAGGCACAGCGGCGGCAGCTCAGGCTCGCGTCCTTCGTCCGCTGCTGTTGTGGCTGGGGTGTCCTCCTGGTGTAAGCTTTCCTTCTCTTCTTCCTTATTCTTCTCCTTCATTGTGTTCTTGTTGTCTTCCCGCTCCTCCCTCTCGTCGTCGGAGGAGTCGATGTGAGGGATGGAGTCGAGGATGGAGGAAAAGCTGGGCCCGGCGTCGGGGCTGGCGGGGCTGGCGGGGCTGGCGGGGCGGGGCGGCGCATCGCTCTCGGCGGGACAGGCGGGCGGCTCCAGGGAGTAAGTGAGCGTCTCCTCCGATACAGACCTGGCCGGGCCGTCCCGCACCACGCTGCCCTCCTCCTCCTCCTCCTCCTCCTCCTCCTCCTCTTCATCGTCCTCATCGCTGGTCGCCATGCTGAAGGATGCCGCGGACAGCAAAGACTCGCGGGACGCCCACGCCGCGGACTTCACGTATGACACTATCTTGGCGCGCACCTGGCTAGACACCTCGTGCAGGTCGTAGCGGTCAGGCTCTTCCGGCAGGTCAGGCACAGCCCACCTGCCGCAGCCACAGGTGTTCCCGGCTCGCATCTCCAGGTTGAGTGAGGGTCGCCGCCCCTGCTGTCGTGACGGGCGTGCCCGGGTCTCCAGGGCGGGGGCGTCGGGCGTGGACACTGACCTGACCAGCGCTCTGTGCACGGGCGGCAGCAGCGAGCCTCCTCCAGGCCTGCCACCGCTCACAGTGCCGTCACTCTCTCGCCGCCCGAGTCCGTCAACGCGGGATTTCAGGTACAGGAATTCTTGCTCTTTCCACTCGATGGTCTGACAAGCCCCGAAGGCCTCGTTCACGTCCTCCTCCTGCTGGGGGCTTTCACGCCTCTCCGCCGCTGCTTGCGTTAGTGACCTGCAAACAGAAACTGTCTCTAGAAGACTGATGCACACACTGCGGCGGTCACACACTCGCCTGACCCCTGGCCCGCTGTGCACACCCCAGCGTCTCGGGGCCTGCGGCGGTGGGTCAGCCGGACACGCGGGCCACGCGCCCTGACTCCCATCCCTCCCCGATCACAGAGAAAGCGCGGCAGCTCTCGCCAGACTCACCATGACGTGGAGACCTGCTGCTGGAGTGACGCCTGCACCTCGCGCAGCGTGGCGGCGAGGGCGGCAGGAGACAGAGGCGCGCCGCGGCGACTGCTCGACATCCTGCTGGCGGCGCCGCCTGTGCCATGGACGCCCGCCCCTGAAGGCCGGCGGGCAGGGGAGGGCAGCCGCGCGCCCCGCTCAAGTCGACGCCCACACCTGTGACTATAAAGAACACGTGTTAGTGTTGTAATTACACCAAATTAAGCAAACGTCACACAGGAGCGCAGGAATACGTCAAATGCCAACTTCTGTATGAGAGAGAGAGAGAGAGAGAGAGAGAGAGAGAGAGAGAGAGAGAGAGAGAGAGAGAGAGAGAGAGAGAGAGAGAGAGAGAGAGAGAGAGAGAAAGGAAGGAAGATTTAGCGCCAAGGATTGACAGCCTACTCCCTCCCCTGCACCATCACTCTCCCTCCCTCTCACCGCACACCCCCGGGCCACACCCTCAGCTCACACCCTTGCAATTAAGCGAAAGGAAAGGGCGTGAGGGGAAGGGTGAGGGCGAGGTGAGGGGTGAGGGCCACGCGGGGCATTCCGTGACACCCCCGCCCGTTAGCAGGGGAAGCATAGGGGCTGGGTTGGGTGAGGAGTGGGGAAGGGGCTGGGCTCGGAGGCCGGAAACACGGCGGGGCGGGGCAGGGCAGGGGTAACGGGGCATTGGCGGGACACGACTCTTCCTCCCCCATCCCCCTTCCCTTCCTCCCCCTCCCCCTTTTCCTCCTCCTCCTACTCCTCCTCCTCCTCCTCCTCCTCCTTCTTTTCCTCACCACAACTATTGCCTTTGTAATTCTTCCTCTAATGTTCTTGTATAATTCATGTTGTTATTTTTATTGTTGTTGTTGTTGTTGTTGTTGTTGTTGTTGTTGTTTGTCGTTATTACTATGATGAAGATGAAAATGATGATGATAACTACTGCTGATATTACTTTTAATAATAATAGTATAAAAATAATGCTTCTATTATTTTCATTAATATTATTATTACTACCTTTCTTATTGTCTTAATTATTTCTGCTAATATTATTCCCCCTCCGCCATCACCACCACCACCGCCATCACTATCACCACCATCACCACCACCACCACCACCACCACTACCACCACCACCACCACGACCTATGTAAATGGGAAAACAAGCAGCACCAAACGTGTTGGTCCTTACGAGGTTGTTTTTGATAAGTTATAGTGTAGTAATCTAAAGTATGAGAAATAGGATAGTAAAGTAGAATACTTAACTTTGGAATTTCACAGACGAAATAAAAAAAAAGTAACTTCAAAACCATTATTAATACGTCATCACTAATCATCCATCATTACCTTCATCACTATCATCATCACAACCACTATCATCCCAACTACTATCACTTTTATCACTATTATCACTACAACCAGCGACTACAACTATCATCACCACAACCACTATCATCACTTCCACCACCACCATCACCACAACCAATAGCAACCACTGTCACCATCCAGTAAACAACCACAAACTACCAACAACTGCGTCACCACCACCACCACCACCACCACCACCACCGCCGCTGCCGTCTCACCTGTCACCTGATCAAGCCTCCAGGTAGAATTACATACGAGATAATGGTATTGATTCTTCACCTGGCGCCTCCTGACACTGCCGGCAGGTGGGGCATGATGGGATGGTAGTAGTAGTAGTAGTAGTAGTAGTAGTAGTAGTAGTATAAAACCTTAGTAATACGTAAAACATTTTTGGATCATTTTTTATTTCATTTATGGACCGAAACCTCAATGGGACTTTTTTTGGTTTGTTTTTGTTTCCCCTAAGCCAGTGACCCGCTTGCTTAAAAAGTAGTAGTAGTAGTAGTAGTAGTAGTAGTAGTAGCAGTAGCAGTAGCAGTAGCAGTAGTAGTAGTAATAGTAGTGTATCAGTCGCAATAGTAGTAGTAGTAGTAGTAGTAGTAAAGGAAATTAACACAATAACAAAGATAATTACGTAACAACATTAGCACCAGCAACAACAACAACAACAATAATAATAATAATAATAATAATAATAATAATAATAATAATAATAACAATATTCATGCTCACTTAAACAAAGGTGGTCAGGACTTTGTTTCATATTCGTATGCTTGATAAGGATTGCATGACCAGTGTGTCCTTGTGGGGGGGGGGGGTGGAACTTGCTCTCTCTCTCTCTCTCTCTCTCTCTCTCTCTCTCTCTCTCTCTCTCTCTCTCTCTCTCTCTCTCTCTCTCTCTCTCTCTCTCTCTCTCTCTCTCTCTCTCTCTCTCTCTCTCTGATTAAGGTTCCTTGTCCCCTTGTCTTGTCCCGCCGTGACCTCTTGACACGCCCCACCCCAGGTTACCCAAATTCTCAGCACAGGGCCCGGGGTGGTGACCTCATCTGATGTCAACGTGACCTCATTAGAATGGCGTGTGTGGCCTAAAAAATGGCGTGCCCTCTTTCTTGTTTGTGTTTTGCGACCTTTCACTCACTCATGTGACGTCTTTGTGCGTGTGATGGGAGAGAGGGAGAGGTAAGGAGAAGGGGAAGGGAAGGGGAGGAAAGGGAGAGGGAGGGGGGAAGGTGTCTGTTGCTGCTGCTGCTATAATGTTTCTAGGTTAGTGTGCGTGTGTATTTCACGTCGCTATCTTCGCTGTGGCTTTCTACTTGTGGCTGTTGGTTTAGGTTAGATTAAGTTAGGTTAGATTAGGTTAGGTTAGGTTAGGTTGGGTTAGGTTAGGTTGGGTTGGGTTAGATTAGGTTAGGTTAGGTTGGGTAGGGTTGAGTTAGGTTAGGTTAAGTTAGGTTAGGTTACGTTAGGTTGGGTTGGGTTAGGTTAGGTTAGGTTAGGTTGGGTAGGGTTGAGTTAGGTTAGGTTAAGTTACTTGATGTGATGTTATATTGGGTTCAGTTAACCAAATTAAGTTATAGTAAGGTTAGTCAGGCTTGCTAAGATAAGGTAAAGTTAGAGTAGGTAAGGAAAAGTAAAGGAATGATAAGATTACATAAGGTTAAGTAATGTACGATAAGGTAATATAAGGTAAGGTAAAGTGTAGGTTCTTAAATAATGTAAGCAAACCTCAGGAAAAGCAAAGTTAGGAAGAATGAAGTAAGGTTACGTGGTGTTAAGTTACGCAGTGGCCGCATCTCCGGCTTTATCACCTGCTGAGACTGTTTTTTGTGACGTCTGGACGCGAATGTTTGGATGCCAGAAGCGAGTCTCGTTTTGCATCTTCTTTAGGCCATCTACACGAGTCAGCCTTTTATTTCACTCTTTTTTGGTGCCATCTACACGATTCAGCCTTTTTTTTTTTTACCCTTCTTGGTGCCATCTACACGACTCAGCCTTTTATTTCACTCTTTTTGGTGCCATCTACACGATTCAGAATTTTATTTAACTCTTCCTCTAGCCATCCACGAGACTCAACCTTTTATTGCCATCTACACGACTCAAGCTTTTATTTCACTCTTCCTCTAAGTCTAACTGCTGCATAAGTTTTTTACGTAGGCTCCTTTTTTCACTGACAAGTTGCTGTGTGTCACAGTTTCTCGACCACTTATAGTATTTAGAGGCAAAAAGTTTATGCATTTTAGATCATGTGGCCTTTAACCCATTCACTGTCATTTGGTACATTTGCCCCTGATCACTAACTACTGTGGGACATTAATTTTCTTCTCGTTCTACAGCCACCTTCAGGCATTATACTGGCTAGAAATTGCAAAACGTTTTCTTTTCTTTTTTTTTTATCCCTTTCTTTCTTCTGGGTGATTATAAAGATTTCATACATTGCTTTTAGTGCTTTGAATTGTTTTATATCCCAGTGAAAGTGTTAAATAAATTCAACATAAGTTTTTTTGTATTGGTTTTTTATGTTTATCTCGCAGTTTTTTGTTTTGTTTTTTATTTGTAATACCACTGTGTCTCTTACTACTTGGCGGCCATCTGTAGTGTTTAGAGGATCAAGTTTATGCAGTTTAGATCATGTGAACTTTAAGTAAATTTTACATCAGTTTTTTTTTCTCTTTTTTTTCTGTTTTTTTTTATGGGTTTTTATGCTGCAACGTTTTTTTTTTTTTTTTTTTTTTATGTAATATGTCTCTCCCTTACTCCGTGGTGGCCATCTGTAATGTTGATAGGAATGAAGGGAGCCTGTTACTTTCCTATCATCGCGAACTTGTAATGTTATCTTTTCAGTTTACGGTATTTTATTTCTTGATGTGATTTTTTTTTTTTCTTTATCATAACGTATCCCTATATTTCTGTTTCGTGTGACGTTTATAGAAGTGGTGTGTGTTTGTCATTTAAACGCGAGCTACAGCATGTGATCTTTTATTTCAATGTCTGTTTTGTGTTTGGTGTACACGTGCCTCGTTTTTTGTTGTAATGTTACCCTACGTGTCTTTTTCGTGGCCAGATGTGATGTTTATAGGTCAATTTTATCTGTGTTTCTTTAATACGATGTGCATGTCCCTTATTTATTTATTTATTTTTTTTATTCAATGTCCACCTTCTGTTTGGTGTATACGTCCCTTTTTTTTTAATATTACCTTATACATAGCTTTTTTTTCGTTGTCAAATGTGATATTTATAGGAATGAAATTTGTGCGATTTTTTTTTTCAATACAACAAACATGATTTTACCATTTTTACTTTATGAATGTCTGTCTTCTGTCTCTGTATACGTACGTTCTCTCCCTTTTACTGCAACATGGTCAGCTGTTATGCTTATGGGAATCAAGTTTCGATGTCATTTCGTTTTTTTTTTTTTCTGCACTCAATATCTATCTTCTGACCGATCTATACGTGCCTCCGATTTTTATAGCAATGCCACCAGCTGTGATGTGACTTTTTTTTTATTATTGCAATATGGTCAGCTGTAATGTTTATAAGAATGAAGCTTATTTTAATGCGATATACATCTGTTCCTTCTTCTCAATGTCTATCTTCTGTCTGGTCTATACGTGCCTCAGTTCTTATAGCAACGTAGCCAGCTGTAATGTAACTTTTCCTTTTATTGCAATATGACCAGCTGTGATAGTTATAGCTTGTGTATGATTTCTTGTGATATTCTCTTATTTTTTCACTTAATGTTTATCAACCGTCTGTGTATTACGTGCCTCAATTTCTACAGCATTGCGACCAGCTGTAATGTGACTTTCTCCATAGCAAGTGGGCAGTGGTGCGGCTGGGCTGACCTCCGCTACGGGTGTCAGGTGCGCGCATAGCAGGCTGGTCTGTGATAAGGTCAGTCACCCTAATTAACATAGAACCATTACCGCGATTCGTTCTGCCTCCCTGTGACCTCTCGCTTCACCATCTGTTTGAATCACGCGTGCCCTGCAGTGTTGCTCGGGACTGGCTGGCTTAATGCTGGTGCTTGTTGCTTTCTGATTTGGTGCCTCGGGTTTATATTGTGTTGTGTGTGTTCATGTGTGGGGCGTGTTAAGCATTGGGTTATTGTATGGTGTTGTATTGTGTGTGATTAAGTTCGGTGCGGTTTCTTTCATAACTTGTCTTGTGTGAGTATTTAAGGTTTGTTTTCGTAATTAATTGTACTGTAAAACCATTAGTACTTGTATTTTATAATCATTTACTGTACTACATACCCATTTGTTGTAATGCAGAATTATTTACTGTACTCTACACTCATTCGCTGTACTGTATAACCATTTACTGTATTGCATAATCATTTACTGTGTTGTATAATAATTTAAAGCTTACTGCACTTCATGATCATTAACAACTGGACTGTATAATGGTTCACTGCACTGGATAATTATTCACTGTTAACTATACTGAATAAGCATTTACTGTACTATGTACTATGTATATTTACTGTACATTTACGGTTTCCTGTACTGTATGCAATGCTATCGTGATGACAAGTCACCTAAACTACCCAATTTGCTTTGTACTTTTTAACCCTTTGCTATTTGGTACATCTTTCCTTAATTACTAATTACTGAGGCATTTTTACTTGTTCTACAGCCACCTCCAATCTTTACACACGTAAGAAATTGCAAAACACATCCTTTTAAATCCCCTTCTTTCTTGTAGATGCTTATAAAGACTTAATGCATTGCTTCTGGTGCTGTTAATTGTTTCGCACGGCAGTAAAAGGGCAACGGTGAAAATGTTCAGGTGCCATTAGTTACGGACTCCTGGACCTGCTTTCATGACTTTACAACTTGAGGTATAAAGCAATAAAGCCAAGTATACAGGTCAACGTTAATATTTCTCCGTAAGCGTGTGACTCGAGGAAGACAAGAGTGGTTCCTCCCTATCTTGCTTAGTGTGACTCAGTGTGTTATGTAGTTCAATGTGACTCAGCTTATTTATTGTAGTATGTAGAGTGACTGTAATGTAGCTCCTGTAATGTGGTAATGTGTGTGTGTGTGTGTGTGTGTGTGTGTGTGTGTGTGTGTGTGTGTGTGTGTGTGTGTGTGTGTGTGTGTGTGTGTGTGTGTGTGTTTTATGAACTATAATGTGGTTATTCATGTAGCTTCTGGCTTACGAGTGTGGCATGCAGTGTGACTGAGTGTCATACGAGTGATGGGTAGTGTGACAGTGTGTGGTATGACTCATAACGTGCATTTCTAGTTCACAAATATGTCGAAACTCCTTCATTTTTATAAGCGTGCTCAGTAATGTAATTTCATGTGATGCAACTCAGAACATGTGCTTTTCTTTACAAACGTGGTGTGTGGCGTGACTCAGTGTGACATGACTCATAGCTTACTGCATTTCATCACACTTATAAGATTACCATTTAGTGCAACTTGCAATATCGACTTCAGCATTATAAGCGTGACCTGCAGTGTGACTCTTAGCATGACTTTCCGTTTATAAGTACAGCAAGGCGTTAAGAACCTAATAAAGAACCAGAGAAGTTTGTTGCGTAGTGTGTTATGGAGGGCAGTGTTAAGTAACTCCTAACATGGACTTCGTGTGGCTCTTGGCATGATCTTCCCTTTACAAGTATAGCGAGGCGTTAAGTAACTCCTAATACAGACTAAGATAAGTGTGTTTTCTGCCGCTGAGTGTTAAGTTACTCCTAAAACAGACTCAGATAAGTGTGAGCGGCGCTAAGTATTAAGTTACTACTACAACAGACTCAGATAAGTGTGTGTGTGGCGGTAAGTACTAATTTACTACTAACACAGACACAGATGAATACAGCTTGTGGTGCGACTCAATGTTAACTTACTCCTAATACAGAGTGAGGTAAGTGTGCTGTGTGGCGCTCACTGTTATGCATCTCCCAATAAGGCTTTCCCCTGAGAGTGGCGAGTGTGCTGCGGCCCCGGGCAGTGCTGAGGGGCGGCCCAGGTGAGGCCACTTCAGTGCGGCCGCGGGTTAATAACAGGTCTTGGGGTGACTCAGATCGCGGCGGTCACTCACAAGTAAAGAGACAGAGACAGAGAGAAAGAGAGAGAAGGGGAGAGAGAAGGGGAGGAGGGGAAGAAAGAGAGAAAAAAAACGGCTTCTCTCTGTCACTTACTTTTCACTGCCACCGGTTTTCTCTCTCTCTCTCTCTCTCTCTCTCTCTCTCTCTCTCTCTCTCTCTCTCTCTCTCTCTCTCTCTCTCTCTCTCCCATCTGTCAATCTGTCTTTCTCGTCCTTCATTCTCTTTATTTTTTCCTTCTCTCTCTCTCTCTCTCTCTCTCTCTCTCTCTCTCTCTCTCTCTCTCTCTCTCTCTCTCTCTCTCTCTCTCTCTCTCTCTCTCTCTCTCTCTCTCTCTCTCTCTCTCTCTCTCTCTCATCTGTCAATCTGTCTTTCTCGTTCTTCATTCTCTTTATTTTTTCCTTCTCTCTCTCTCTCTCTCTCTCTCTCTCTCTCTCTCTCTCTCTCTCTCTCTCTCTCTCTCTCTCTCTCTCTCTCTCTCGCAACACGTCATTCTGCCTTGACCTGACCGTGTGTGTGTGTGTGTGTGTGTGTGTGTGTGTGTGTGTGTGTGTGTGTGTGTGTGTGTGTGTGTGTGTGTGTGTGTGTGTGTACGTGCCACTAATGGCTTCCCCAGAGTGGGCACAGAGAGGATCATGGAGGAGGAGGAGGAGGAGGAGGAGGAGGAGGAGGAGGAGGAGGAGGAGGAGGAGGAGGAGGAGGAGGAGGAGGAGGAGGAGATGGTCATGTGTACAGTGACCTTATAGTGAACTTATGACCTCCTGAAGGCACCACAGGGTCAGCCACATACCAGGTCAGGGGTCAGAGAGAGAGAGAGAGAGAGAGAGAGAGAGAGAGAGAGAGAGAGAGAGAGAGAGAGAGAGAGAGAGAGAGAGAGAGAGAGAGAGAGAGAGAGAGAGTGTGTGTGTGAAAAAAAAAACATTTGCTTGTGAAATTCTTGGATTGTGGATATGATTGAGAGAGAGAGAGAGAGAGAGAGAGAGAGAGAGAGAGAGAGAGAGAGAGAGAGAGAGAGAGAGAGAGAGAGAGAGAGAAGGTAGAGGTGTTGATATGAAACTGAAATGCAGAAGGAAAGAACATTAAGTGCTCTCTCTCTCTCTCTCTCTCTCTCTCTCTCTCTCTCTCTCTCTCTCTCTCTCTCTCTCTCTCTCTCTCTCTCTCAAAATAAGTAGTCAGATGACAGACAAACGATTAGAGAGAGAGAGAGAGAGAGAGAGAGAGAGAGAGAGAGAGAGAGAGAGAGAGAGAGAGAGAGAGAGAGAGAGAGAGAGAGAGAGAGGATTAGTTGGAGGACGACGACATTGGTGAAATTCGGTTACGAGAGAGAGAGAGAGAGAGAGAGAGAGAGAGAGAGAGAGAGAGAGAGAGAGAGAGAGAGAGAGAGAGAGAGAGAGAGAGAGAGAGAGAGAGAGAGAGAGAGAGAGAGAGAGAGAGAGAGAGGAGGAGGAGGAGGAGGAGGAGGAGGAGGAGGAGGAGGAGGAGGAGGAGGAGGAGGAGGAGGAGGAGGAGGAAGGAAAGATCCATCCACTATCACTTCTACGGGAAACGAAGGTGATGAGGTGGCATTCTCTCTCTCTCTCTCTCTCTCTCTCTCTCTCTCTCTCTCTCTCTCTCTTTCTCTCTCTATGGGCGTGGTAGGAGGTCGGGATTTGGGGAATGCGGGACTAGCGAGGTGGGGAGGGAGGCAACGTTTTGGGGAGAGAGGGAGAGTGGAAGAGGGATAAGAGAGAGAGAGAGAGAGAGAGAGAGAGAGAGAGAGAGAGAGAGAGAGAGAGAGAGAGAGAGGGTATGGGTACCTGCGTGGTGGTGAGGGCGTGGGCGTGTGTCAAAAGAGTGGGCGGGATACGCAAAATTCTCTCTCTCTCTCTCTCTCTCTCTCTCTCTCTCTCTCTCTCTCTCTCTCTCTCTCTCTCTCTCTCTCTCTCTCTCTCTCTCTCTCGCCATCCCTCGGGGCGGCGCCACCACCACCACCACCACCACAACACCTGTTCACCTTCCTTCCCTCCTGTCTCGCTACATCTGTTTATTTTTCCTCCCTTCCCTCCTGCTCCTCTTCCTCTTCCCCTTTACTCCTCCGTCTCCCTCTCTTGCTCTCTCTGCCTTCTCCGTTCTTTTCTCCTTGTTCATTCATTAATTTCTACTTTCCTCTCTCTCCACTCTGCATGTTATTCTCCCTCCCTCCATCCCTTCCTCCCTGTCTCCCTTTCTCCGTCCTAGTAGCAGCACACGTGTTGATTTCTCTCTCCTCCCTCCGTCTCTCCCTTCCCTCCATCTCTCCAACTAAATGGCAGAACACCTGTTTCTTTTCTCTCCTTTGGTTCCTTTCCTTTATCTCTCTCCCTTCTTCCTGTTACTTGCTACACATGCTTGCTCACCTCTTTGTTCCTACACACACACACGCACACACACACACACTTTTTCTTCCCTTCTCTTAGAGCATCACACTCCACCTCCTGTCTTCCTCCACGCACCCTCCCTTCCCTCCCCTCCTCTCTCCCGTCCCTCGTTCCTCCCATACTAACTTCTACTCCCCTCCTCCCTCCCTGCTTCACAATGCGAGGTCACCGCCAACAGTAGCCAACCTGGGAACCATAAACACCATTACACTCACACTGGATAACCATTAAAGCTTCTTGTGACTGCGCCGAGTGATGATTCCCAAGAAGAGGAGGAGGAGGACGAGGAGGAGGAAGAGGACTAGGAAGAGGAGGAGGAACACTAGGTGATAAACAAAGAGGAAGACTAGGAGGAGAAGGAGAAGAAGGACTAGGATGATAAGGAGGATTAGGAAGAGGACTAGGAGGATAAGTAGGAGAAAAATTAGGAGAAAGAGAATAAGAAGGAGGAAGATTAAAAGGTGGAGGAGGACGAAGAAGAAAACTAGGAGAACAAGGAAGATAAGGAGGAAGAAAGCCAAGAGGCGGAGGAAGAGGAGGAGGAAGAAGACTAGGAGGAAGATGAGGAAGAAGGCTAGAAAGAGAAGAAGGAATCATATCTTGCCCACCCTTCCTTCTTCCCTCCATTCCTTCTTAGTGCTCCACCCTCCTCTTCCTCCTCCTCCTCCTCCTCCTTTCCTCATCCAGACCAAAACACTCCCCACACCACTGCCCGCTGTAATGATGGAGGGAGCAAGAGCGTGCGTGGTGTTGCTGTAATGGAACACTGCACACCTGCTTCGCCATTACTTCACCTGTGCCTCTCCCACAAGACGTATGGAGAGGCTGGGGTGATTGAGGAGCTCTCTGTCACGCCGGGCTGTCTCCTTATACGCGTGGGAACTTGTGATGAGGTTATTAAACGTATTGGCAGGCTGGGAAAGTGTTGTGATTGGTGTTGTGTTGTGTTGGGTTGGGTTGGGTTGGGTTGTGTTGTGTTGTGTTTGGGTTGGGTTGTGTTAGTTGGTTTGTGTGTTACTTTGTGGGAATGTAAATTAACTGAGAAGCAGATAATTTTTTTTTAATGTATTGACTGGGAAAGTTTTGGTTTTCCTGGCGGTTTGTGTTGTGTAAGTTAGTCTGTCTGTTACTTTATGGGAAACTAAGCGAACAGAAAAGCAGAGAATGTTTACGATCATTCATCTTTTTTTTTTTATTTTCTTAAGTAGGAGGGGCACCGGCAAAGGACGACAAAATTCAAAAAAAATAAAAAATAAAAAGACCCACTGAGGTGCCACTCTCCAAAAAAATCAGAAACGATCGTTAAAAATTAGAGAATAAGAGTCTTGAAACCTCCCTCGTAAAAGAGCTCAAGTCACAGGAAGGAGGAAATACAGAAGGAGGCAGGAAGTTCCAGAGTTAACAAGAAAAGGGAATAAATGACTGAGAACACTGGTAATGAGATTTTGTACTCACTAGTATTGTATTGCATCGTGTTAGTTGATCTATTACTCTATGGAAGTCTTTTTAAACGCATAGATAAGTAGAAAATATTTGTGAGCATTTAATTACGCTGAAAAAGTTTGTAATTACTAGTCCTGTATTGCATCGTGTTAGTTGATCTACCTAATACTCTGTGCAAATATATTTTAAACGCATAGATAAGTAGAAAGCGTTTCCCAGCATTTAATTACGCTAAGAAAGTTTGTATTAATTTATCTATCTGTTACTCTGTGGGACTCTATTATAAATGCAACGAGAAGCTGAAAAGTTTTGTGAGTATTTAATTACACTGACGTAATTACTAATGATACTTTGCTCATCTCTGAATAAAGGATGTAATGAACTTGTTGCTTTTTGTATATTACGTTATTCCGTCATTTACTTCCTGCCTGTCATTTCCTCCTCAGATTTCCTTCCGCTAAGAAAACACTTCCTAGATATTTTGCCTCGCTATTACTCACTAACGTTCCTGACTCTGCTTCCTGTCACTTCTACGACACGCTGGCTTCTTGATGCTTCCCTTATGTTACCTCTTACTGCAGCTACAATGTACAGGGACAATAAAACAGCTTAAGATCGCTGAAGTAAGCTGACCTAACCCATAACAGCATAGACAAAGGCTGGGATAATTACACTTCCCCTTGGATTTTTAGATCATTCTTTTGACTCCACTCTTTCGGGAATGGTACCTTTAGTGGGCCTTTTTTTTTTTTTTTTTTTAGTCTTTTGTTGCCCATGACCAAAGCTCCTCTTACATGAAAAAGTAAGCAACATAACATAACCGAACTTAACACAGATGACCCCAAACTCAGGTAAGGTAACTGATGTTCATTTGACGTATTATATTTGTGAGCATTTAATTACGCTGAAAAAGTTTGTAATTACTAATACTGTATTGCATCGTGTTAGCTGATTTACCTATCTTAATACAAATCAAACAGGTATAGAGACAGTAAACAAATCATAATCAGGTAGAAGTAAACATGGCAACTAAGATCTAAAAGTGCTTACATCAGTGAAAATTTGATATAAACAAAACCGGTAGAGAGATAACTAATACGAATCAATTATTTAAAAATATACACGGTGACTGAGACGCACAAGTGTTTACATCAGTGAAAACCAAAGGTAAGACTGCGATAACCCCCACATCTAACTGTGCCCATTGTCTTGCTATCGAGGCCGCTGAGTGATGGATGGGGAAGGATCAGGCAGGGGCGGAACTCGAACGTGGGGTGATAGGTGGGCTAGTCTTCCTTATCACCACAGCACAGGGTTAACCAATACACCACTACACCATCACCACCGCCACCATCACCACCACCTCTTCTAACGCATGCTAATTTATACGAGACTATTAGATACAGATGCTAATGGGATTCAAGATTAAAGTGGCGCGGTTCGGTTTAATCTGTGGTTCAACTAATTGTTTCGAGTGTATGAACGATAATTAGTACACTGGTGAGACGATTAGGCAAGGCAGTAATGTGTGTAAGTTTGGGTTAATGCGTATGAGTGTTGCTTCTCGTTCTCCCTTTGTGTTCTTTTGTGTTGGTTTATGGTAATTGAGGGTTTTCTTTCTTGTCTTGCTTATATTCTCTCTCTCTCTCTCTCTCTCTCTCTCTCTCTCTCTCTCTCTCTCTCTCTCTCTCTCTCTCTCTCTCTCTCTCTATCTATCTCTATCTCTCTCTTGGTCCGCTTCTCTCCTCTCATTCGTTTCCTTCCCACTCCATCTCCCGTTATTTTCTTCGTCGTCTTTCAAACGTATACTCAAAATTTGCACAGGACACGTCAAAGAGGTGGTGACGCCTGAGGTTTAAAGGTTATAAAAATACGATATACATTATACTCTTAAAATATCATTATTCACTCAGTACTTTTTTTTCACTCAGCTTCCCATCAAACTCTCAATCTTCTCTCCTCTGACTTTCTCTTATCAGTTCCTTCACGTTTTTGCTCTCAGATATTTCGTATCTTATCTCCACTTGTCATAACAGCTTTATAATGAAAGTCAATGGGGTTTTCAATAGTGTTTTCATGACTAGATAAAGTTTAAGATGTCCTCTGCAGAACCAATGAGAGAAAAGACCCATGAGAACAAGACTAATTATCTATTCTGGGCTTTGAAAATAGACCTTATGAGAGCGCAAAGGGTTTCAGAATATAATGGCTTTGTTCTCTGTTGAAGTTATTGATGTTTTCGTGATTCCAGTAAGATTTAACAAAGCTTCATCACCACCAATGGGAAAAAAAGACCCACGAGAACACGACTAATTATCTTTTTGGCTTTCGAAAACCTTATGAGAGCCAAAACCGATTGCGAATACGGGCCTTGTACTGTTAGAGGTTGTTGGTGTTTTCAAGGATGTTTTCAAGACTAGGGACAGTTTAACAGAGCTTCATCACAACCGATACGAAAAAGACCCATAAGAACACGACTAATTATCTTTTTGGCCATTGACAGCAGTCCTTATGAGAGCCCAGAGCGTTTCAGCATACAGGCATTGTACTCTGTTCTTCTCCTCGCTTTAATTTCCTCCGGCACATTCTTTTGCAACACTTTCTCACAAGCTCTCCTGTTCTCCTTTACCTTCTCCTTCACTCCCGATGCGCCCGCTGCTGGGAAACGAGCTAATGTAAAGGAAGTGAGTCAGTCATTAATTCCACACCTTCGATACTTCCAAGGTAACAGATTGGCTTTCCCTTTTTTGTCTCACCTTTTTATACAAGAATAGCAGAGTGACTAAGGGCGACAAAAACACGATGTAAAAACTTCCTTAACGGTCACCACCCTAAAAAGTATAAAGCGGGTGGGCGCCTCAAGAGTCAAGGCCACTTTTAAGTTCCCGAGGTGAATGGATGCTCTCTTAATTAAAGGGGTCCACGTCATAGGAAGGTGAACCCCGCCTGTCCAGCTCAGTGCCGTCCCAAGCCTTGATAAATGGGAGGGTTGTCATTCTTGCTTATGCCCCTATAATGTACCTTTCCTTTTTTCTTCTCTCATGGAAGGGCATCCGGTGTTTAACCTTCGCCAGATCACCATGGGGTCAACAACTAGAAGGCAACACTGGGTCGGCTTGCATGGGAGAAGCTGATTTACTTTGGCGATCCCTAAGAAGGAAAAACAAAAATAACTCATAACAGGGGTGAGAAAGGTATATCTATATTTTATGAGCGATAGGTGTTGGAGCTATAAGAATTCACAGGAAGGTGGGGAAAATAGTAATATCCAAAGTTTACCAGTGGTGGGTGTTGGTGTTATAGAAAGTTGGGAGAGAAAAGAAAAGTAAAGCATAATATTTCAAACTTCACCAGTGCAAGTGATGGAAGAGCAAGTGAGACGCAATCAAGCATAATGTCCCAGTGTTTACTACAGTGACGAGAAAGAAAGAGTGAAGATAATGATTAACTCTCCATTATTTCAAGAACACAAGAAAATAAGGGAAGCTGCAAGAGGACATCAGGCACACAGGTGACAGTCCCATTATAAAGCACGCCTACCTAATTCCATTTATCTTTCATGCCTTGTATTCCACCGTGAAACAGCATCTGACGCCCCTCTCTTAAGAATAAATACATGAATAAATAAATAAATAAATAAATAAATAAAAAGTGTCTCATAGGAAGGAAGAAGAGAAGTCAAATTCTATTATCCTCGAAAAAATAAATAAATAAATAATGGTCCATAGTTTAGTAGTGAAGACGCTGATCACCTCCCTGCCACGCCGTACCTCTCTCAGCGTGGGAACAGCGGCGCGGCACACCCTCCCTGATAAGCTAGCCCGGGGTCCTCATTTTCCGAATTCTCCCCCCACTTTCACCTCATGGAGTGACACAATAGAGCCATTTATTCATCCATTTGACTCTCTCTCTCTCTCTCTCTCTCTCTCTCTCTCTCTCTCTCTCTCTCTCTCTCTCTCTCTCTGACACCACCTATAATTATTCGATTACATCTTCATCTTATCTCATCTGACATCACATTACCTACCATCACCTCTTACCTTACTTTACCTTACCTCACACCACCCCACCCCACACCCCACCACACACCCCACCACACACCCCACCACACTTCACTTCACTTTATTCCATCTCATCACACCTCACCACCTCACCTGGTACACAACACGACGCGAACCCAGATAATTAAAGAGCTTGCCTTACCTTACCTGACCACGTCTCACACAATTAATCAAGCCCCTTTTTCACCTCATCACCACACCTTACTACACTTCACCATACCTTACCTCACCTCAACTCGTATACGACACCACACAAATGCAAGTAATTAACGATATTACCTAACCTTACCTTACCTCATCACATACCACCCTACTCAACACCTCACTAATCCTCATCTTACCTAACCTCACCTCACCTCGTATACAACACCACGCAAATCCAAACAATTAATGAGTTTATCTTACCTTACCTCACCTTACCCAGCAAACTTCCACTCTCCCACCATTCCACTACACATCACCTCTCTCCACCTCACTTCCCTTCACCTCACCTCGTATACAAAACAAGACATACCCGAACAATTAAACATGTAGCTTTCCCTCGCACACTCACAAAGACCCAACACAAGGAAGCAGCATCAAGAGAAGCGGAGAAACTCACACGGGACTCACCCTCTCTCTCCACCCACCCTCTTCCTCTCTCCCTCCCACCCTCTCCCCGATCATCACCGCCAGCGAGATGATGCTAACTAATACTTCTACGAGATAACCCCCGCTATTTACGACTCAGTAATAATGCAAGGAAGTTGGTCGGTTTTTATTCGCGGTTTCAATTCGCGCCGCCGCTACAGAGGAGTCATCGCAACACGGAAGCTAATATGTAGACAGTTTTAATTAGATTCTCCCAAATATATACCGGCCAGTGGTGTCGTTCAGGGTTCAGAGGGGACGGGGGGTAGTGATTGTGACTGTGTGTGTGTGGAGAGGCGCTAAGGACTTATAGTGCTTGGGAGGGGTGGGATAGGAAGGAGGGGATGGGATGAGGAGGGGAAGGGAGGGGAGGGGAGGGGAAGGGAGAGAGAGAGAGAGAGAGAGAGAGAGAGAGAGAGAGAGAGAGAGAGAGAGAGAGAGAGAGAGAGAGAGAGAATGGACAGACAGACACAGACAGACAGACAGACAGACAGACAGACAGACAGACAGAGACACAGACAGACAGACAGACAGACAGACAGACAGACAGACAAACTGACTGACTAACAGACAGATTGACTGACTGACGAAGGCAAAAATGACATTGACAAAAAGCCAGACAGACAAACAGACATACATACAGACAGACAAAAAGGCACAAAGAGACAGAGAGAGAACAACAAACAACCCAAACACACACAAACACCGACAAAACCCAGGCAGACAGACACGCCAGGCGGACGACAAGCAGACACACAGGGCACACAAAGACACGGGGAAAAAAAAAACACATAAAAAAAACACAGACAAACATAACCTACATAACCCGGCGCTTCCTGTAGTGTATATGTACGTCCCTTAGGCTTACAGAACACCTCCCTGGGCCGCCTTTACAGTGCCGTCCTCCAGAGTACCGCCGCCCCCGCCACGTCAGGACACCCGCGCACCACCCGCCATAAACCAAGGGTAAACAAAGAGGTGAGGGACACAAGGCCAGAAAGAAAATGGGCAAGCGGGTAACGATCTGTCAGTATGAATGTTAAACTTAAAGCGATGAGTTAATTAAAAGAAAATATGTGAGAATAATTTAATGAGGGGAAAAAAAGAGAAAGTATGCACGCCTGAACGCGCGCGCACACGCACACACA
>NC_087172.1:5117500-5130000 GCF_035594125.1 Scylla paramamosain | reverse complement strand
CGGAAAGGAGAAAAGGAATTAAGGAGATGGAGAGGGGAAGGAGATGAAAATGGAGAGAGGAAGAAGGAGATGAAGAAGGGAAGAAGGGAGGGGAGGGTTGGGGAAGAGGATAGAATATATGTGAGGGGATGGGGAGAGGAAGGGGAAGGGGGAAAGAGAAGGGGAAGGGGAAGGTGGAAGGGGAGGGGAAGGTAAGTGAAGGGAAGGTAAGTCAAGGTGTGAAGGATGATGTGACAAAATAGATTGTTGTGATAAATATGAAGTTTTTGTAACCTTGTAAAGTACTCATAACCCCCCTCTCTCTCTCTCTCTCTCTCTCTCTCTCTCTCTCTCTCTCTCTCTCTCTCTCTCTCTTTGTGCCACACTTGTCACTTTGATTCAACCATGTTATTTTGCCTTGCTGTAGCCTTTTATCTCTCTCTCTCTCTCTCTCTCTCTCTCTCTCTCTCTCTCTCTCTCTCTCTCTCTCTCTCTCTCTCTCTCATCAAGTGCGATTAACGTCACCTTATATATTTTTGTACCTTTGCACTTCAACACTCTCTCTCTCTCTCTTAAAAAAAAAACGTAAAAACAAGAAAAAAAAAAGAACGAAAGAAAGAAAAGGTTTGATTTTCAGAATGACTTTTGTTACGAAAGAATAAAACTAATTCTTAAACCAGTCTGTGTGTGTGTGTGTGTGTGTGTGTGTGTGTGTGTGTGTGTGTGTGTGTGTGTGTGTGTGTGTGTGTGTGTGTTTCCACCTCTACCTCACCACCACACTACATCCATTCTCGTCACCACCACAATCACCACCACCATTCCCCCTCTCTCTCCCTCTCTCCCTCTTCTTCCCCTCCCTCACGTGGTCCTTTCACTCCCTCCCGCCGCGCTTCAGACTCCTAATGCTGGGTGGAGGTCGGGAACGGTGGGAGTGACTGGGGAGGGGAGGAGGACGGGGAGAGAGAGGGGAGGGAGAGGGAGGAAAGGGTGAAATGAGGTTATGGGTGAGGGCAGTGATGAGGTAGAGAGGTGAAGGGAAAGAGAAGAGGGGTGGGGAGGGAAAGTGTATGGAAGAGGGGGAGGGGAGGGGAGAGGGGAAATGGGAGAGAGAGGGGAGCTTGCAAGGGAAATTAAGGATGCAACAGGAAGTAATGCAACAAACTATCACCTCCTCCTCCTCCTCCTCCTCCTCCTCCTCCTCCTCCTCTCTCCATTACAGCATCCCTCTTCCTCCCTCTCCTCCTCTTCTTCCCTCTCTCTCTCATCATTTCCTGACGCCCCTCCCCATATATTATCTTCTGAACCACCACCACCACCACCACCACCACCACCACCACCACCACCTCCCACTTCTTCCCCCACTACTGTTCAAAAAGGGAGGTGAGGACAGTAGGAGGAATTGGATGGAGGGTAAAGGAATGGAGAAATGAGGAGAATGATAGGGAGGAAGAGAAGAAGGAGGAAAACCAAAGGGAGAGAGAGAAAAGGGAGATGGAGAAAGGAATAGAAGAGTGAAGAAGGGAGGGAAGGAAAGAGAGAGGGAAGAAGAGCAAGAATCAATAGGAAATAAGAGGAATTAACATATGTACTGCAGAGAGAGAGAGAGAGAGAGAGAGAGAGAGAGAGAGAGAGAGAGAATAACTTAAACCGAATACCACACATTTGGGTATTATTGAAAAGCTACTTGACTGCCTTAACCGGATATGCAAATGAGGGGTCAGTGATGTACACCCTCGACTTTCTACACGAGGTCAGAGGTCACGAATTACCATGAAAGTATATTAGATCAAATTTGGCATCAGAAACAAGGGTTATTATTGCACACTTTTACTGTAAATTAGATGGGTTATAAACTGTAATGTATATATATATTTATTGCTTATAATATTGATTTAAGTATTGTTTGCTGTGTCCCCTTCTATATACGTTTATGTGCTTCGGTTTCAGAAACGAAGTTCGAAATGCTTCATGATTCTGCTTCGTTTGATTCGACTGTATTCTGCACCTGTACCCTGAACCATTTCTGCGCTGCACCCAGGCTACTTTCAAAAGGCTCTAGGTGAAGTTGCACTGTTTTCTTAAGTGTGTTTAAATGTGACCATAAGTTAGGTAAAGTTAGAGTATGTTAGATTAGGTAAGGATTATTGGTTAGGTTAGGTTTGGTTTGATTAGGTTAGGTTAGGTTAGATTCGTTAGGCTAGGTTAGGCTAGGTTAGGTTAGGTTAGGTTTGGTTAGGCTAGGTTTGGTTAGGTTAGGTTAGGTTAGGCTAGGTTTGGTTATGTTATGTTATGTTATGTTAGGTTAGGTTAGGTTAGGTTTGGTTTGGTTTGGTTTGGTTTGGTTTGATTTGGTTTGGTTAGGTTAGGTTTGGTTTGGGTTGGGTTATGTTTGGTTAGGTTAGGTTAGGTTTGGTTAGGTTAGGTTAGGTTTGGTTGGGTTAGGTTTGGTTGGGTTAGGTTAGGTTTGGTTAGGTTAGGTTATGTTTGGTTAGGTTAAATTACGTTAGGTGACCATAGCAGTGAAAGAGTAAAGCTGAACAGAGCGTCAGCAAGAACACTCCTCAATACTTTACTGGGTCCACGATATAAACAAAACCCAGCCTACCAGATAACGACTGTACTAACTTAACCTAACTTAACGTAACTAACCTAACCTAACTTTAACCTAACGTAACTTTAACCTCGTAACTAACCTAACCTAACTTTAACCTAACGTAACTTTAACCTAACATTAATTTAACCTAATGTAACCTAAGCTAACCTAACCTTACCTTACCTAATTTAACGTAACTTTAACCTAACCTACCGTAACTTTAATGTAATATAACCTAACTTAACCTAACATAACATAACCTAGCCCAAAATTCTGTTACCCACGAGACTCCTTCTTGCCCAAATGCGTACACAAGAGAGCACTGAACCCTGAAATGTAACTTCCTATGCCTCCTACCCTCTCAACCTCAACTAGGCCTAAACTTTTTACTTATTTTAGGTCGACGGAGGAAAAACCACAGGAAATAAAAAAAAAAGGGGGTTATGTTTATGGCAGTAAAGTAGGTGTTAAAAGTACGTCTCTCTCTCTCTCTCTCTCTCTCTCTCTCTCTCTCTCTCTCTCTCTCTCTCTCTCTCTCTCTCTCTCTCTCTCTCTCTCTCTCTCTGCGCATTAATCAATCATGTCTGATCTTCTAATCTTCATTACTTCTGTTGGATTCTCTTTGTTTTGTTTTTTTCTCTCTTCTGTTTCCTCCTCCTCTTGCTCCTCCTGCCTCTTCTCCTCCTCCCCCTCCTCCTCCACTTTTACCACAATTTCCTTCTCCTTTGCTTGATATATTTTCCTCTCTTTCTTCTCTTCTTTCCTACTCTTCATCCGTTCTCTTCCACAAGCAACACTCACTTTTCTCTCCCCCTCCTCCTCCTCCACCTCCTCCACCTCCTCTTCCTCCTCCTCCTCCTCCTCCTCTTCCTTCGCTTCAGGTCAAATGATGAGCGTCGTCTCTCTCTCTCTCTCTCTCTCTCTCTCTCTCTCTCTCTCTCTCTCTCTCTCTCTCTCTCTCACCACAGGTGCGAGCAACTTTACCTGCATGTAAGAGGAGACAATCAAATATCCTTATAAGCATCCACCCCTTTCCTCCTCCTCCTCCTCCTCCTCCTCCTCCTCCTCCTCCTCCTCCTCCTCCTCCTCCTCCTCCTCCTCCTTCTCCTCCTCTTCCTCCTCCTCCCTCTTCACTACCCCTTCCTCTTTTCCTTTTCTTTCCTCCCCTCCTTCACTTGTCTTCATCTTTATTTCCCTTCGTTCTTATCATTGTTTTCCTTTCCTATTACCGTCTCTTATCTCTCTTCCCTCTTATCACACACACACACACACACACACACACACACACACACACACACACACACACATAATGAAAGCGTGGTCTTATTTTTATGAGAAGTTTATTCTCTCTCTCTCTCTCTCTCTCTCTCTCTCTCTCTCTCTCTCTCTCTCTCTCTCTCTCTCTCTCTCTCTCTCTCTCTCTCTCGCCTCACTGAGTTAAGGGAACAATGAACAATGTAAAGCAAAATTGAACTAGTGAAAATGACATTGTTATTCTGGCCTACTTATGCTGACAATGATGTCGATGACGATGATCATGATGAAAATGATGATGATGATGATGATGATGATGATGATGATGATGATGATGATGATGATGATGATGACGATGATGGCTGCGAAAAGGAAGATAATTTGGTATTTACAATAGCATACAAAGATAGTAAAGTTAATGACTGATGATGATGATGATGATGATGATGATGATGATGATGATGATGAAGATAATTTGGTATTTCAATAGCATACAAAGATAGCAAATTTAATGACTATGATGATGATGATGATGATGATGATGATGATGATAATGACGATGTTGATGATAACTATACGTTTCTTGCCCACAATATGTCTTACTTCACAAATGAAACTTGAAAAATAAAGGAAAGCTAAATAAAAAGAACAAATAAAGAAAAGTGACAAATTATAACAAAGAAAAGAATAAACTAAACATGAGTGGGGGAGTGTGTTTCCTGCCTCTCTCTCTCTCTCTCTCTCTCTCTCTCTCTCTCTCTCTCTCTCTCTCTCTCTCTCTCTCTCTCTGACAATACCACCCAACCGAATATAACTTTCCCCACATAAGCACATCAAACAAAAACAAACAAACACGACACAATCAACGAAATAAACAAAAACACCAAAAACAAGAGAAAAGGAAGTTGCGAGAAATCAAGAACAAAATTAAATGCAAAAAGGTGTAAAAAAAAATTGTTTGGAAAAGCTACTTACACTCCTGTCTCGTGTGGTGGGAAGTCTTATAAGGGTTCCTCACAATAAGACTCCAGCCCTCTTTACTGCCTGCTTCTCCTCGCACGGTGCCGCAGTCTGGGGACACAAGACACGAATGGTAAATCTCATGAGGAAGGTAAATATTAGTGGTGGTGGTGGTGGTGGTGGGTGTTGTTGTAGTAGTAGTAGTAGTAGTAGTAGTAGTAGTATTGTAGTTGTTGTTGTTGTTGTTGTTAATTTTGCTTTTGTTACTGTCATTGAAGAGAAACAACAACAACAACAACAACAACAACAACAACAACTACAACAACAACAAAAGTAGTAGTAGTAGTAGTAGTAGTAGTAGTAGTAGTAAAAGTTATTGTTGTTTTCACAGATTTACATTATTTCAAAGTAGTAGTAGTAGTAGTAGTAGTAGTAGTAGTAGTACTGTTATTGTTGTTACAGATGTTCATTTGGTTATCTTCTCTCGCAACACCACTGATACAAAAAAAGATACTAGATTAAATTAAGACGCCACCAGACAACACGCAAAAAACCACGAATGCACACAAGAATTTTACCTAGTAGTAGTAGTAGTAGTAGTAGTAGTAGTAGTAGTAGTAGTAGTAGTAGTAGTGGTAGTAATATAGTAGGAACAACAACAACAACAACAACAACAACAACAACAACAACAACAACAACAACAAAGCTAAAGCGTTCCTCCCCACTTATCCTTCCCAACAAAACACTTGTAGAAAAAAAAATCAGATAAATATATAAGTAAACAAAAGCCAACAACTTTATATTCACGGCCAAACTTCACAAGGCAAACAATAACAAGCAAGAATATTCACACCATAAACTTCGTACACGACTAACAAATAAATGACAAAAAAAAAAAAAGTAAATAAAATAAAAACAAAACTGATGTGAGTATAGATTAAAAATAAATGAATAAATACATGAATAATTGAATGCGCAAATATAGAACATAGATGAAAAGAGGAGGAAAAAAAGGAAGAGAATGAAACGTGCTTGCGAGGAAAAGCAAAGCATTACATATACAAGGATTAGGAGGAGGAGGAGGAGGAGGAGGAGGAGGAGGACAAAGGATAATCGAGAAGCAAGGACGAAAATAATGAAGTGATGGATGGGGAGGAGGAGGAGGAGGAGGAGGAGGAGGAGGAGGAGGAGGAGGAGGAGGAGGAGGAGGAGGAGGAAAAAAACAAGAAGGACAGAGAAGAGGAAAAAAAGGAACACACAATTAGGGAGGAGAATGCAATAAATATCAAGAAAAGAAGGAAGAAAATGAAAATAAGAAAGAAGAAAAGGAAAAGGAAAAGGAAGAGGAGAAGAAGGAAGAGGACGAAAAGGAAAAGGGAAATTAGGAGGAGGAGAATGAAAATGAGGAGGACGAGGATGAGGACGACGGGGATGAGAGGAGGAGGAGGAGGAGGAGGAGGAGGAGGAGGAGGAGGAGGAGGAGGAGGAGGAGGACCATAGAGACAGCAAATACCACCAAGCCTTATATCGCGGTTCCCTGCTTTCGTATTCCGCACTCCTGCACGAACCTTTCTGTAGAGAGAGAGAGAGAGAGAGAGAGAGAGAGAGAGAGAGAGAGAGAGAGAGAGAGAGAGAGAGAGAGAGAGAGAGAGAGAGAGAGAGAGAGAGAGAGAAAATACAACAATCGAGTTACACTATCATTGTTCACACTGGCCATGAGGAAAGCAAAAGGAGGAGGAGGAGGAGGAGGAGGAGGAGGAGGAGGAGGAGGAGGAGGAGGAGGAGGAGGAGGAGGAGGAGGAGGAGGAGGAGGAGAACCACCACAAAAAAGAGGTTAAAGATAAAGTGGACAGCTAAGAGATAGAGAAGAAGGAGAAAGACCATGACCAGAAGGAGGAGGAGGAGGAGGAGGAGGAGGAGGAGGAGGAGGAGGAGGAGGAGGAGAGCAGCGTGGAGGAGAGCTGGTCATTGCGTCACCACAGCGTCGCAACAGCCACAGAAAACTTGATGCTGCTCTCAAGTGCACAGCGTGACTCGTATTTAGAGGCACTCACTTATTGCCTGCACTTGCCTCACTCAGCCTGACTTGTCTTGTCCACTTGTTTACCGCCGCCGAGGACAAAGCGAGGCGAGGTTCTGGAGATTTGTAGGAATGTCACGTATTGCCAAGGTTTTTAGTTATGTTATTTATTTGTGTTGTGTTTGTTTTTGTGTATTTTTTTTTTTTAGATTTTTGTGTGTTTTTCCGACTGATTTGTCTGGATGTCGTTACGGAGATGGATGCGAGAAGAGAGACTGATTGTTGTGTCACGTATTGTTAAGTTGTGCGTCTTACGTGTGTAGTGTTTAAGCTTTGGTGTAATTTTTTTTTTTCCCTGCTGATTATCATTACTATTATTATTTTATTTATTTTTTGACATTGTTACGGAAATAGAAATGAAAAGATGTCACGTTTTTTTGTCAAAGTTAGGTTATACGATTTACGTGTCTAGTGTTTTGTGTATTCGTTCGTGCATTCTTTATTTTTGTTTCTTTATTTGCTTATTTGTCTGAGTGATACATTACAAACAGTTACGCAGATGGAAACAGGACAGGAGATTGAAAGAAATGTTATGTATTGTCAAGGTTCCTCATGTTATGCTATTTATGTGTGCTGTATTCAATGTTCCGTGTATTATCATTATTATTATTATTATTTATTATTTTTTTTTAAGATTTCCTGTATTTTTTTACTCGTATGTGTGACTGATGGAGTGGAAATATTTACGGAGATAGAAATGAGAAGAGAACGTTCTATATTGTCAAGGTTCCTCATGTTACTCTATTTAAGTGCGTCGTATTTAAAGTTTTGTGTATTTTTCTCTACTTATTCGTCTAAGTGATGAAGAGAAATTTGTTACGGAGATGGAAACAGAACGAAGATTGAGAGGAATGCCAATTATTAAGGTTAAATTTGAAGTTAGGTATGTTAGTGATGTATTTAGTTCAGATTTAGTGTATTTTCTACATGTATTTGTGTGGGTGAAGGAGTGGAAATATTTAAGGGGATGGAAACTGGAGAAGAGATTGAGAGGAATGTCACTTATTAAGGTTAAGGTTCAAGCATGTGTATTTATGCCCATGGTTAGTTAATATTTAGTGTATTTTTTTATATATATTTGCCTGACTGATGGAATGTAAATGGTGAGATAAGAATAAAAAAAAGTGTGATAGAAAAGAATGTCACGGTTAAGAGGTCCTCGGAATTGAATCATTTATGCATCTATTTATTTAACAACTCATACATTTGACTTAATTACAAGTGTGAGTGATAGAAAGTAATTGGCCAGAACGATACATTTAAAAGTGAATGAATGCTGAAGAGAAGCAATGTTACTAAGCTTGTTATGTGAGTTAGGTTAAGTTAGGATAGAGTAGATTGTTTTACGTTAAGTTGGTTAGTTTAGGGCGAAAGTTAGGTTAGGATAAGTTAGGTTAGGTTAGATCAGGATACGTTGGGTTAGGTTAGGAAGTTAGGTTAAGTTACGTTAGGTTAGGTTAGGTTAGGGTTAGGTTAGGTTAGGTTAGGTTACGTTAGGTTAGGTTGTTACGTTAGGTTAGGTTAAGTTACGTTAGATTA
This sequence comes from Scylla paramamosain, assembly GCF_035594125.1. Lineage (NCBI taxonomy): Eukaryota > Metazoa > Arthropoda > Malacostraca > Decapoda > Portunidae > Scylla > Scylla paramamosain. Next base: position 5,121,595 of record NC_087172.1, on the reverse strand, counting down.
GGTTAGGTTAGGTTAAGTTAGGTTAGGTTAGGTTAAGTTACGTTAGGTTAGGTTAGGTTAGGTTAGGTTAGGTTAAGTTACGTTAGGTTAGGTTAGGTTAGGTTAGGTTAGGTTAAGTTACGTTAGGTTAGGTTAAGTTACGTTAGGTTAAGTTAGGCTAAGTTACGTTAGGTTAGGTTAGGTTAGGTTACGTTAGGTCAGATGGACAAATTTAGATATGAAAGGAAGCAATGTTAGTTACTAAGCTTATGTTCTCGAGGTTAGGTTAGACTACGTTAGGCTGCGTTACGTTAGGTTAGAGAGGATGAATTTATAAATGAATGAATGGAAGCAATGTTGCAGTTACTAAGCTTGTTATATTCTCAAGGTTACGGCGCTTATGTAGTTTTTGAAGTAATGGTGTTTACTTGTCGATCACGAACTCAAGAGGTGCTGCCTAAACGATCCAGGAATGTGCTTGACGCGTACTTGGTGTGCTTACTAGTTTGTTTGTTTGCTTTGACTGAAACTGAAGGTGAGAAAATTATGAGAAGGTAGAAAGGTGAGAAAAACGTTATCTTGTGTTATTCTTGTAGTTTATCATGTTTTTTATATACTTATCTAGAGAGAGAGAGAGAGAGAGAGAGAGAGAGAGAGAGAGAGAGAGAGAGAGAGAGAGAGAGAGAGAGAGAGAGAGAGAGAGAGAGAGAGAGAGAGAGAGAGAGAGAGAGAGAGAGTTAAAAAAAAATACTTATCTATCTTCATGCTTGTTGTATCTACTTCCTCGTTCAGGCATCAGACTGGGGGAAGGTTAAGGAGTGGGGAGATTAAGAGAATGCTGCTCTACATAACCATTCTATTTGTTTATCTTATTCCTGTATTGAGTTAATTAAAGAGGTGATGTCTTGGTGTACCCTCTTGGTCGTATCTGTCCGAGGAAATGAAAAAAAAAAAAAAACATGAATGAATACAAAGGAAGAACAAACATCAACAAACATGAGAGAGAGAGAGAGAGAGAGAGAGAGAGAGAGAGAGAGAGAGAGAGAGAGAGAGAGAGAGAGAGAGAGAGAGAGAGAGAGAGAGAGAGAGTCTAAAATTGTCATATTATTTTAACTGTTTCGTAGTAGTAAAGAATAGTTTCAATAAGTTAAGAATGTCCAATGTCTCTCTCTCTCTCTCTCTCTCTCTCTCTCTCTCTCTCTCTCTCTCTCTCTCTCTCTCTCTCTCTGGAAAGCGATTGTTACTGATCTTAAAAATATAAAAAAAATTACAATAACACAAAAAGACATATATATAAAGTTTCCCCACTTGAAAGACCTTATTAGAGAGAGAGAGAGAGAGAGAGAGAGAGAGAGAGAGAGAGAGAGAGAGAGAGAGAGAGAGAGAGAGAGAGAGAGAGAGAGAGGGGGGATGGGGGATACTAAAAAACAGGCACAATAACAAAAAATCGAAACCCAACCTTGTGCCTTCGAGTCTGGTAAAATAATGATTGCATAACCCGTAATTAGAGCGGGACGGGCCGGAGTTAAGTTAAGGCGCAGAGGGGGAGGGAAGAGGGGTGAAGAGTGTGGGGGAGAGAGGGAGGATGAAAAATAGGGGGAAAAAAAGAAGAGAGGAGAAGGGAAGATAGAAAACAACGAATGGGGATGGAGAGAAAGAAGAGGGAAGAGATGGGATGAGAGGAAAGAGACAGGAGGAAAGAAAAATGGGTGAAAAAAAGGAGAAGGAAAAGGGAGAAGAAAAGATTATGAATTATGGGATGGAGAGAAAAGGTAAATGAATGAGGAAGGAGAGGAGAGGACGAGGGAGGAGAGGAAAGAGAGGGGAGGAAAGGGTAGGGAGAAGAAGGGAGGAATGAGGAGGAAAAACGAAGGGAGAAGAGAGGGGAGCGTAAAACAACGAATGAGGAAGAAGAGGAGAGAAGAAGACTGGGGAAAGGAAGACGAAAAGAGAAGAGGAATGAGGATGGAGAGAAGACATGACGAAGGAAGAGTGAAGACAGGAGAAGAGAGAGAAGCTAGAAAAAAACAAAAACAAAAAAAGAAAAGAGGTAAAATGAGATAGAAGCAGAGGGGTGGAAAAACATTACGAAAGGGAATAGAGGAGAAATAAATAAAGTGAGGAAAGAAGGAAGAGAGGAAGAAAGTAAAAAGAAGAGGAAAATAGGTTGAGACAAGAGAGAAAGGGAAAACTGGAAGAGCCATAAAGAAAACAAGTGGATGAAGGTGAATGAAAATAAAATAATGAAAATAAATGGACGAGGGAAGGATGGAAAAAAAAAAAAATGGCGGGAGAACGGGCGACGAAATAAGAGTATATGTGTTAAGTCAGAAAAGGAATGAAAGTAAATGGAGACGTAAGAAAGATGAAGAATAGATAGACAAGAGGAGAAGACTGGGAGAAGAAAGAAAATACAGGAGGAAAAGGAGAGAAATACAAGAATAAGATAGAAAAAGTAATAGATACTGAAGAGAGAGAGAGAGAGAGAGAGAGAGAGAGAGAGAGAGAGAGAGAGAGAGAGAGAGAGAGAGAGAGAGAGAGAGAGAGAGAGAGAGAGAGCAAATTTGTGAAGAGGGAAAACAAACTGAAGGATGAAGGTGAAAGGAAACAAACTAAGAGGAAAAAGAAAAGGGAAGAAGGGGAACGAAAAAGAAGATTAGAAAGAAGAGAAAGAGAAAACGGAGAAGCTTAGAGAAATAGAAACTGAAGAGAACAATAACAGAGAATAAATGAGACACGATACACACACGAGGGAGAGAAAATGGAAGAAGAAAAAGAGAGAAGGAAGAGAGGGAAGGGAAACAAAGAAAAAAATACAAGAGGAAGAAGAAAGGGAAGCGAAATATATAGAAGAGATAATAAAGTAAAAGGAAACGTACAGAGAGAGAGAGAGAGAGAGAGAGAGAGAGAGAGAGAGAGAGAGAGAGAGAGAGAGAGAGAGAGAGAGAGAGAGAGAGAGAGAGAGATAAAGGGAAGAAATAAGAGAGGGAAGGAAAGCATGAAGGACGAACAAGGGAGATAAAAAGACGGATGGGGAAGAGGGAGACGCAGAAAAGAAAGAGGAAATGAAGATAACACAAAAAAAGAGGAAGAATGAGAGATAGAAGGGGGAGGGGAACTAGAGGAAGAGAGGAATAAAGAAAGGACAAAAAGAGTATGGAGGGGGAGGAGAGAAGGAGGGAAGGGGAAGGGAAAATGAGGGAGGGGAAGGGAGAAAGAGGAAAGGGGAAGGGAGGAAAGAAGGAAGGAGGAAAGAGGAAGAAGATAAACAGGGAAGAAGGTTGAAGGGAAGGCGGAAGGGGAAGAGGAAGAGAAAACAAAGGAAGAGGAATAAGAAATGAAGGGGAAGAGGGAGCAGAAGAAGGAAGGTAAGGAGAGGAAAGGGGAAAAGAGAGGAAGAGGAAGAGGATGAGAGAGAGAGAGAGAGAGAGAGAGAGAGAGAGAGAGAGAGAGAGAGAGAGAGAGAGAGAGAGAGAGAGAGAGAGAGAGAGAGAGAGAGAGAGAGAGAGAGAATAGAATGACAACGGAAGGAAGGAAAGAAAGAAAGAAGGAAGGAAGGAAGTTACTAGGGAAACGAGATGAATGAAAGGGAGGAGAGGGAAGTGAGAGGGAAGTGAGAGGGAGAGGAGGGAGTGGGGGAGGAGAGGGAGATCACAACACACGCTCACCTGGGAAACGGGCGGCACCTTCACTATTCCTTCCTCACGCCCACTCTTGTTGTTGTGATGGTGATGGTGGTGATGGTGATAGTGATGATGATAGGAATAGTGATGTTGAGACGAGTCATTCATCTCTCCTCCCTCTTACTCCTTTATTATTATCACAATCTCCTCCTCCTCCTCCTTTCTCTCTTCTGCTTCTCAAGTATAAACTTCAATTATTTATTATTTTTATTTCTCTTCCTTTTCCTGTTCATCCTGATTGTTCTTTTTCCTCTTTTCCTTGTGTGTGTGTGTGTGTGTGTGTGTGTGTGTGTGTGTGTGTGTGTGTGTGTGTGTGTGTGTCTGTGGCCCACTCCCACTCCTCCTCCAACTCCTCCTCCTCCTCCTTTGCATCCCCATCCTAGCCCATTCACACCACCACCACCACCACCACCACCACCACCACCTCCTCCTC
>NC_087172.1:5095000-5107500 GCF_035594125.1 Scylla paramamosain | reverse complement strand
GAGGAAGGTGAAGGAGAGGGGAGAGGGAGAGGGAGAGGGAGAAGGAGAGGAAGAGGGAGAGATGGAGGGAGTGGACAGTCGTTGGCGAACAATTCGAGAGAGAGAGAGAGAGAGAGAGAGAGAGAGAGAGAGAGAGAGAGAGAGAGAGAGAGAGAGAGAGAGAGAGAGAGAGAGAGAGAGAGAGAGAGAGAGAGAGAGAGAGAGATTCTGTGTTCCGTTACTTGTGTTCACTGTAATTTTTGGTCCGTGCACTGTACTGTTGGTGATGGTGGTGGTGGTGGTGGTGGTGGTGGTGGTGGTCAGTGTAACACTTCTCAATCAGTCAGTCAGTCAGTCAATCAGTCACTTGCATCATTAATCAGTCATTCAGTCAGTCTTGTCTAGTTATTCATTCATTTAGTCAGTCAGTCATTCAGCTAGTCAGTCAGTCAATTACTCAGTCCATCATAAACTCGACCAATAAGTTGGCCAATTAGTCAGTCAATTAGCCAGTCAGTAAGTCATTCATTCATTCATTCATTCATTCATTCATTCATTCATTCATTCAGTCAGTCAGTCAGTCAGTCAGTCAGTCAGTCAGTCAGCCAGCCAGCCAGCCAGTCAGCCAGTCAGCCAGTCAGTCAGCCAGCCAGTCAGTCAGTCAGTCAGCCAGTCAGCCAGCCAGTCAGTCAGTCAGTCAGCCAATCAAGAAGAAACAAAAAACGTGGAGGTAAGAGAGATGAGATCGAACACACACACACACACACACACACACACACACACACACACACACACAGGGCAGGTCAGTGAGGCATGACGAGCCACCTGTGACCTGCATGTAAGTATGTTTTACGTACACACGTACACATCAGCAGGGACTCCATCAGCACTACCACCACCACCACCACCACCACAGTTCCATCTTCTTCTCTTCTTCTCTTCCATCCTCTCCTCCTCCTCTTCCAGTACGAAATACATACTACTCTATATCATTTCTTCTTCTTCTTCTTCTTCTTCTTCTTCTCCTCCTCCTCCTCCTCCTCCTCCTCCTCCTCCTCCTCCTCCTCCTCCTCCTCCTCCTCCTCCTCCTCCTCCTCCTCCTCCTCCTCCTCCTCATCATCATCATCATCATCATCCATCTCTTCTTCTTTACTTCTTCTTCCTCCTCCTTCACCTCCTCTCTTCTTTTCCTTCATTCCTCCTCCTCCTCCTCCTCCACTTAACTACCACCGACAGTCTTCAAATCTTCCACCACCATCACCACCACCACCACCACCACCACCACCACCTCCTCCTCCTCCTCCTCTACTTTTTTCCTTCTTTCTGTTACTTCACCTCCGCTTTCGTATACTCTTCTTCCCCTCCAGCTTCTCCACTTTCATCCATTTATCTAACCTATCTCCCTCCTCCTCCTCCTCCTCCTCCACCTCCTCCTCCACCTCCTCCTCAATTTTGCCAACGGTTCCTTTTCTTCTCTTTCATATTCTTCTAAATTCTCTCTCCTATTTTTTTCCCCTCCAGTTCCTCCGTTTTCCTCCTCCTGATTACCTCCATTGTGTCTTCTCCTTCTCTTTTCTCTCTACTTCTCTCTTTCTTTCTCCCCATTCCTTTTGTTTCTTTTTCTCTTCTCTTTTCTCCTGTCTCATCTTTTTTTATATTTCCTCTCTCTCTCTCTCTCTCTCTCTCTCTCTCTCTCTCTCTCTCTCTCTCTCTCTCTCTCCTCTCTCTCTCTCTCTCTTTATTCTCTCCCTTCCATTTATCTTTCGTCATCCACATTCCAATTACATATTCTCTCTCTCTCTCTCTCCTCTCTCTCCTCTCTCTCTCTCCTCTCTCTCCTCTCTCTCTTCTCCTCTCTCTCTCCTCTCTCTCTCTCGCCTGATCCCTTGTGACTAGGCACCGTGTCTCCTCCACATGTGAGAAGAAGAAGAAGAAGAAGAAGAAGAAGAAGAAAGAGGAATACAAAGGAATACAAAGGAAAGAACAGACAGCAACAGCCCTACTGGGCCTAACGAGGCTGTCTGTGTGTCTATTCTACCACTACCACTACAGATTCTAAGAGTTAGAGGATGGAGGACACTAGGGGTCAAGGAAGGGAAAAACAGGAGAGTATAGGGAGGAGAAAAGGCTAAGATGTGATAGGAAAGGATGAAAGAGAAATTATACTATTCGCTACAGTAACTACCAAAAAAAAAAAAAAAAAAAAAAAAAAAAAACGATTTTATGTAGGCGCAAAGTACGTTATAAGAGGGGTTGCTGCGAGGTGATTGTCCAACCTTTGTTTAAAAGTTTCTATTGTATTACTATCGACAATATGTGCTGGGAGAGAGTTCCAGACATTTACAATTCTATTGAAGAAATAATACTTAGCCTCGTCTGATCTGAAACGCTTACCTATAATCTTGTAACCATTATTTCGAGTGGTGTTGGAACTGTCAATGATGAGATAGTTGTTTACATTTACGTTATCAAAGCCCCGACACATCTTAAACAATTCAATTAAGTCAGCTCGCATTCGCCGTTTCTCTAAACTGAACAAGTTGAGTTCCCTCAAGCGCTCCTCATAAGGCTTGTTCCGCAGTCGTGGGATCAACTTGGTAACTCTTCTTTGGACTCTCTCCAGCTTGTCTATATCTTTCCTGTAATGGGGTGACCAGAACTGGACGCAGTACTCAAGTAGAGGTCGGACAAGTGTAGGTAGGAAGGTAGGAAGAGGGGTGACCCATATGCAGGTGACAGGGAGGAGGAGGAGGAGGAGGAGGAGGAGGAGGAGGAGGGGGAGGGGGAGGAGGAGGAGGAGGAGGAGGAGGAGGAGGAGGAGGAGGAGGAGGAGGAGAGGTACTGCAATGGTTAGATATTCCTCCATAGCCTTGACACTCTTCTCCTCCTCCTCCTCCTCCTCCTCCTCCTCCTCCTCCTCCTCCTCCTCCTCCTCCTCCTCCTCCTCCTCCTCCTCCTCCTCCTCCTCCTCCTCCTCCCTGTCACCTGCATATGGGTCACCCCTCTTCCTACCTTCACAGTACACCTACACACCCCTCCTCCCCTAACCCCCCACCATTCCTCCTCCCTAATGAGCTGGAAGGGGGAAAATGGTGAGGGGGGGAGGAAGTGGGTACCCGTCACGTCTCCTCGTCGTTACCACACGCCCCCATCACCCTGTAAGCCCCATCACCAGCCACCCATTACCTACCAGTACTAAGCTGTATCATGTTTGTTTCTCGTCATTATGAAAGATCCCATTATTTGTTCAACGTACTCGTAATGTCCCCCATCACTTTTTCCCCATCACCCATTAAGTTGTCTTCATTATCTGTTGACTCCTCCCCCATTATCATTAGCTCGTTTTTTGTTTCCCATTACCTTGTTAACTTTATTACCCATGAATTTCTACCTATCACCCATTAGTTCCTCCATTATTTCATCTGTTAACTCTTCCCCCATTACCCATTACCTCATTTATTCTTTACCATTATCCATTAACTTCTATTTTATTATCCATGAATTGCTGCCCATCACTCATTGACTTCCCCATTATTCTATTTGTTAACTTATCCTACATTACTCATTACCTCATTTATTCCTTTCCATCTCCCATCAACTATCTACTATCCATTAATTTCTACCTATGATTAATTTCTCCATTACCCATGAACTCGTTCCCATTACCTAACGATCTGATCTAATGGTGCAACGGTAGTTTAGCCACACGTGCACCCTCGTTAGGCCCAATAAGGTTATCGCTGCCTTTTCTTTTTTTTTCTATTTCGCCTTTGTATTTCCCTCTCCTCCTCCTCTTCTCCTCGTTTTATTCCTTCCCCATAACACATTCAGCCATTCCTCATAACACCCAGTCCCCATTTCTTCTCACAACACCCCAGCTCTCCCCACAACACGACCCTGCTCCTTCGTCACCCCATCACCCCATCCCCACCCACCCATCCCCCATCACCCCCCCTAACCAAACCTAACCTAACAACATCACACCCCATCTCTACTCTACCCACCCCAACCACACCCACGTCCCATCACCTCACCTTAACTTCTACCCTAACCTAACCCCACCCATACCACACCCCTACTCCACCACCCCATCACCCCCCCACCAGGCAGCAAATGCACCTTTATCTCGTGCCATTAAGAGGAAAGTAAACATAATTCCCGAGACGAGGGCTCAAGAGGCTGCCATGAGGCCCGCCTTGTCTTGGGGAGTGGGGAGTAGGGAGAGGGGGAGAGGGAAAGGTAAGAGGGAGAGGAAAAATGGAAAGGACACGAAGGAGGAAGAGGAGTGCATGAGTAGAAGAGGGAAAAGAATAGGGAAGGAGAGGAAGGAGGAAGAATAGAAGAGGAAGAAAAGGAAGAGGAGTATGAACACAAGGAAATGGTGAGGAAAGGGAAGAAGGGAGAGGATACAGGAAAGGGGAGAGAGAAAGGGGAGAAGGGTAAAGGATGAGGAGAGGGAAAGAAGAGTAGTAGAAAAGAAGAGGAAGGAGGAAAAAGGAGAAGAGAAAGAAGACGTGCATGAACAGAAGAGGAAAGAATATGTAAAAGGGAGAGGAGAGGGGAAAGGCAAAAGAAGGGAAGGAAAGGGGAGAAGATAAAGAAAGGGGAGAGAGAAGAGGGGGACGGAGAAAGATAAATGAAAGAGACAAAGATAAAGGAAGAGAAGAAGAAAGAAGAGAGGGGAAAGAAACAGGAGAAGGAGAGAGGAAACAGGAAGAGGAGAGGAAAAGGGAAAGATGAACAGAGAGTTACGGGGAGAAGGGACGGGGAAAAGAAAGGGGAGGTTATAAAAGGAGGTAGGAAAGGGATAGGTAAGGAGGAAGGGGAGGGAGGAAGGACAGGAAGTAATGGGGAGAGAGGAGATAGAAGGGGAGAGATGGGGAGAGTAAATGTGAAAGGAGATGACGAGGAATAAAAAAAGGAGGAAGGAAATATACCAATAATACCGAGAGAGAGAGAGAGAGAGAGAGAGAGAGAGAGAGAGAGAGAGAGAGAGAGAGAGAGAGAGAGAGAGAGAATGAGGAGGAAAAGAAGTGAGGCAATGGAAGAAATGAGAAACAAGGAAAGAGAAGGGAAAGAGGGAAAAAAATAGATAGAAGGGGGAGGAAAGGAGGAAACGATGAGGAAACAGAGTAGAGAAAAAGAGAGAAAAGAAAGATGAAAAAGAAAAAAAGAAAAGAAGAAGACGGAAGGAGGGAAGGAAGGAAGAAGAGAGAGGAAAATAAAGAAAGGGAACTGGCCATTAAAGGAATCAAGAGAGAAAGACGTGAAAAAGGAAAAGGAGAGAAGAAACGAAACAAAAAAAAAAAAGAAAAGAAGAGAGGAGATGGAGTAAGTGGCAAGAATGAAGTACGAGGAATGAGATATCTGAAGAGGAGGAGGAGGAGGAAGAGGAGGAAGAGGAAAGAAGGGTGAAGTGGACAAGTACAAGAAGAAACGGAAGGAGGTGACAAGGATAAGGAGAGACGAAAGAGAAGAGGAGGAGGAGGAGGAGGAGGAGGAGGAGGAGGAGGAGGAGGAGGAGGCACTCTCCCCACCAACAAAGGGTCAAAAGAAGACTAAATATTTTTGGTCACTCTCCTCCCCCTCCCCCTCTACCTCCCTTCCCCACCCATTCCCTCCCTTTCACACCCATTCCCTACCTTCCTTGTTTCCTCTCCCTCTCTTCCACCCTTTTCTTCCTTGTTTCCTCTTGTCTCTTCATCACTCTCCCTTTCTCCTTTTTCCTTTCTTTTCTCTCTCTCCTCTATTTCTTCCAGTATCTTTTCTTGTTATTTTCTCTTTCAATTTTATCTTTCTCCCTTTCATTTCTCTTTGTTTCCTTTTGTCTCTCCACCTCTTTCTATTCCCCTCTTTTCTTTCTATTATATTTTCTTCCACTCATCTCTATTTTTTTTCTCTCTCTCCTCATTTTTATCATTCTTTCCTCCTCTTCTCTCAACAATCTTCTTCCTCTCTTCTTTCTTTATGTCTCTTCCTCTTTCACCACTATTTCCTCCCCTTCTCATATTCTCCTCTCCTTCCTCTCCCTCCCTTACTTCACCACACTCCCTCTCTCCTCAGCTTGCCTTTTCTTCCCTTCCTTCTATTTACATTACCTTTTCCTCCCCAATTCTTCTCCCCATTCCTAACACCCTTTCTTTTCACCCTACCTTCTGTAACACCCCCTCTCCTAACCTTCTCTCCCCTTCAACCCCAAGAGAAGTTGATCACCCCCACCCTGCCTTCCCTCACTTCTCTAACGCTATCAGCAATGAAGAGGGGAAGGGGAAGGGAAGGGGAAGGGAAGGGGGGTGAAGGGGAAGGGTGGTCTTGAGTGTCTGCCATGCCAACGCCCCTTCACCACTAACCTGATTGATTTACATTGTGATGAGGGTGATGGAGTGAGGGTGATGAGAGAGTGATGATGGTGATGAGACATTTGCGCCTTCACATCATCATTTAACATCATCACCTACATTGTCATCGCCAATCATCACTTCTCTCATCCTGTTCACTGTAACGTATCTAGAAATCATCTCTTGCCGTGACCTTAACCCTTTCACTAGGATATATTCACAATAAACGCACTGTACAAGACCTTTAAAACACCACTGAGTAAGGAAGGTCGATTAAAAGAATAGATTTTCCAGATTTTAGCCAGTGAAACGTTTTTAAGCTGACTGGAGGACATAAATAAACCTCTGTGTGGTTTGATTCAAGGAAAGATCAGCCAGGTAGTAGTGAAAGAGTTGAATAATTTTTGAGGTCCTAATTAATACAGCTTTATTACAACAAGTGCGCATTTTTTTTTATTTTTCTTCTTTCATGCACAAATTTTTATGGCTAAATGTGTAAAATGTTATCAAATGTATCTTATTGCTATATTCGTCATGCTTATTTTCCTCCCTCCTTCTCTCCTTCTCTCCTTCTCTCTTTCTTCATATCCCTTATTCTTAAATTTCTATTCTCTTCACCCTTCCCTTCTCTTTCTTTTTATACAATGTTCTGCATCGCTACCATCTCCATCACCACGCCCATTACTATATTCATCATCCATTCCTTCCTCCCTTCTTCATATTCCCTATTCTCTTCATCCTTTCCTTCCTATCCTTCTTTACTCTATTTTCCATCGTTATCATCTTCATCATTCACCACTATCATCATCTTCCTCTCTTTCCTCCCATTATCTTCTTCATATCCCTCACCATTCATTCCCTATTCTCTTCTCTATTCTTTCCTTTCATCTATACCCTTTTCTTTCCCTTTGTTCAAATAATTCCCATATTTCCTCTCTCTCCTCTCTCTCTCTCCCATTCTCCTTATCTTCTCCTTATCTTATTCTATCTTATCTTCTCCTTATCTTATTCTATATTATCTTATCATTCTCCTTATCTTTATTTCCTTCACCCTCTTTTCCTCAGATACTTTCTCCTCTTTTATTTATTTTTTTTCCCATTACCTACCATAACTAATCAAAGCACTATATACTCGCAAACACCATTACCTCCTGCCATTACTACCATTACCACCACCACCACCACCACCACCACCACCACCAGCTTCCATAAATCATCTTTAATAGCATTTACCACTACTACTACTACTACTACTACTACTACTAAATCACTACCGTCATCACCTCCTAAATGCCACATACATAAACACACACACACACACACACACACACACACACACACACACACACACACACACACACACACAAAGATGCTTAGAAAGAAAGATTAATAGGAACGCTGAGAGAGAGAGAGAGAGAGAGAGAGAGAGAGAGGAGAGAGAGAGAGAGAGAGGAGAGAGAGAGAGAGAGAGAGAGAGAGAGAGAGAGAGAGAGAGTTCATTATTTTTCCCCCTCTATGGAATGTTGTGACAGGAACACACACACACACACACACACACACACACACACACACACACACACACACACACACACACACACACACAGAGTTTGGACAGGACAACACCCACATACCAAAGCGCCCTCCAGGCTAGACAGAGGACAGGTGTGTGTGTGTGTGTGTGTGTGTGTGTGTGTGTGTGTGTGTGTGTGTGTGTGTGTGTGTGTGTGTGTGTGTGTGTGTGTGTGTGTGTGTGTGGGTTATCTCGTGCCCGGATTTTAGACAGGTGAGTCGGTAATGAATGGATTATAGGAGGAGGAGGAGGAGGAGGAGGAGGAATACAAAGGAAAGAACAGAGAGCAACAGCCTTACTGGGCCTAACGAGGCTGTGTGCCTATTCTACCACTACCACTACAGATTCTAAGAGTTAGAGGCTGGAGGACACGAGGGTTCAAGGAAGGAAAACAAGAGAGCATAGGGAGAAGGAAAGGTTAAGATGTGATAGGTAGGTAGGAGGAGCAGGAGGAGGAGGCGGAGGAAGAAAAAGGAGAGGAGGATGACAAGAACGAACACAGGAAAGTGAAAGAGAACAACAACGATGACAACACACACACACACACATTCATGAATAATGGAGATGGGGAAGAGTGAGGCTTGATCATTCATCTGGCAGTGCTCGTTTGAGGCAGGTATATGCCCACCAGTAGGCCTACCCCCTCCTCCATGCCCCCCACCCTTCCACCCTCCCTTCATCTACCCCCCATCTTCCTTCACTTTCCTTCCAACCTTTTTCACCTTCCCTCCACCCTCCTTCATTTTCTCTCCCTTTTTCCCTCTCCTTCCCCTCTCATCTATCTTCTCTCCATCCTCCTTCACCTTCTCTCACTATCTACCTCTCTCTCTCCAGTCCTTCCATCTTCCTTTCCTCCCTCACTATCTACCTCCTCCTCCACCCTCCATCCCTCTCTCTCCGGTCTCTCTATGCCTCCTTTACCTCAGCCTCCCCCAGCCTACCCCACACATAGGCCTACAAGATTACGCCCAGTACTCGGTTTCTGCTCCTTCCCTTTTAGAGTAACAGGTGAGGGGGTGAGGGAGGCACGGGACCGGTTCTGCGAGGGTCAGTGGAGGTCAGGGGGATGGGCAGCGCACCAGGGTCAGGGAGGCAGGGTCAAGTGGGATGAATCAGTGTTCTTTTTTTTTTTTCTCTCTCATTATTTTATCTATTTTTTCTTTGTATTTTATTTTATTTTTTGGGGGGGGCTTAAGTAGGATGGCGCCAAAGTGACCTTGTGTATATACTTGCTTTTTTATTATTAATAGTGATATTTGTAGTGTTTGTGTTTCAGTACCGGATTATTATTGTTTTACTATTAAATTATGCATACTGCTTGTACAAAGGAGAATAACTAAAAAATATACAGGGGATAAGGAGAATTTCTTACGACAGGAGACTGGAGCTTTAAGATTAACATTCCCTGAAGAGACGTAGGTTAAGAGGGAACCCAGTACAGGTGTTTATATAGTAGAGGGATATGACAAGGTTGACTTACATAAAATTCTCAAGCTCAGTAACTAGGAGTGGACGAGAAATAATGTTAAATTTTAAAAAAGAAATGGGAAGGAACTGATTCTTAAGTCGAGTGGTGAATTAATGGAATGGACTCAGTAATCAGGTTGTTAGTGTTGAGTCATTACGGAGCTTTAAGAGAAGACTAGACAAATTTATGGATGAGGATGATAGGTGGAAGCAGGTGGATGGGTTTCATAAAGGGACTGCCACGTGTAGGTCAGATGGCTTCTTGCAGCTTCCCTTACTTTATGTACTGCGCGCACGCACACACACACACACACACACACACACACACACACACACACACACACACACACACACACACACACACACACACACAAAGTTCTCTGGTTATCTATTCCATTATTCTTCTATTGCTCTATTTATATTGCTTCTTTCTTTCACATCCTTATTGCCTCTTTCCTTGTTAGGTTTCTTCGTGTGCCATCCCAACATTGCGTTTCTTCCCTTGCACACACCTACATCTATCTCTCCTTTTTTCTTACATCTGTACACTGCTATCACACTTTTTTTCTTTTTTTTTTTCTTTGATTTTCCTCCAGCTTGGATAACGGTAGTCTCTGTAATCTGTGTGTGTGTGTGTGTGTGTGTGTGTGTGTGTGTGTGTGTGTGTGTGTGTGTGTGTGTGTGTGTGTGTGTGTGTGTGTGTGTGTGTGTGTGTGTGTGTTCCCTTTACCTGAGGACACCTAGCACCTGGTTTTCAATTACACACCTCTACCAACCACCATCCATTAGCCACCAGGTAATGTCTTTACACATCTCACCTGCCCCGCTACCACAACCACAACCACCATCACCACCACACCTGTTCCAGCTATACCTAAACGCCACACTTGTTACACCTGCCAACACCCAACACCTCACCTTTTACACCAACCCAAATACACCCTACACCTAACACACACACACACACACACACACACACACACACACACACACACACACACACACACACACACACACACCATGTATGTCTATGTGTACGTGTGTGGATTTGAAAAGTAAGTGATTGAGTAAAATTATTAAATTATGAGGCTATTCAAGAGAGAGAGAGAGAGAGAGAGAGAGAGAGAGAGAGAGAGAGAGAGAGAGAGAGAGAGAGAGAGAGAGAGAATGTGAGAGTAAAAGTGTATTAGGAAAGGTGAGAGGAGGGGGAGAGGAAAAGGAGAGGAAGGGGAGGATGGCTGAGGAAGACCAGGGGAAGGGGAAGAGAGATGAGAGAGAGGAGGTTAATTAGGGGAGGGGAGGAGATGTGGGGGACTTAATTAGATGAAAAAGAGGGGGCTGGGAGGAGGAGGAGGAGGAGGAGGAGGAGGAGGAGGAGGAGGAGGAGGAGGAGGAGGAGGAGGAGGAGGAGGAGGAGGAAAAGGAAGAGGAGGAGGAGGAGGCGTTAGAAATGGATTTTCTATCATGGCCATCTAAATATGGGAGGAGGAGGAGGAGGAAGAGGAAGAGGAAGAGGAAGAGGAAGAGGAAAAGGAAGAGGAGGAGGAGGAGGAGGAGAAGTAGAAGAAGGAAAAAGAAAAAGAAGAGAAAGAGAAGGAGGAGGAAAGTCAGCGTAAAAGCAGAACGATAAATGGAGAGATAAAATATAATTGAGAATATGTAAATATGAAGGAATAAGAAGAAAGAGAAAGACAAGGATAGGAGGAGGAGGAAGAGGAAGAAGAGGGATAAGAAGACAAAGGACGTGGAGGAGGAGGAGGAGGAGGAGGAGGAGGAGGAGGAGGAGGAGGAGGAGGAGGAGGAGGAAAGGAATAATAGCAATAGAATGGAAAAAAAAAAACATCAAGAGGAGGAGGAGGAGGAGGAGGAGGAGGAGGAGGAGACCATATTTGGAAGAACTGATTGATGTCATTAGTCGTAACATGAAAGTTGAACTACACTTCCTATTGCACACACACACACACACACACACACACACACACACACACACTGCGCTGAGATTCCTTCAAGTATAAAGACAACAAAGATTCAAGAGGAAAATAAGGAAAACTGCAAAACGGAGATACAAGATAAATAAGTAGAGGAAACGAAAAGAAAACAACAAAAGGATAAAAACAAAGGAAAGGAGAAGGAAAGAAAATAAAACAATGAGATGAGAGTAAGGAATAGACGAAATGGACTTAGGGAAGACTAACAGAAAAAGAAAAAGAGACGGAAAAAGCGAAAAACAGAGACAAGCAGAGAAGAGATTGAAAGAGTTGATAAACACACGAAATAAACAGAGAAAGGAGGAAAAAGAAGAGAGACACGAATGAAATAAATGAAAATATAGGAAGATAAGATAGATACATTGACAAACACAAAGAAAAAGAAAAAAGAGAACACACACAGAATAAAAGAAAATATAGGAAGATAAGATAGAAATATTAAGTGCCACAAACCACCACCATCATCACCACCACCACCATCACCACCACATACCACCGCCATCACCACCACCCACCTATTTCCGCCCACTTAGCATTCTGGGGTCACGTGATGCATACAACTACCTCATTAGCCACACCGCCATCACCACCACCACAATCACCACCACCACCTCCTTCACCTCCTCCCCCACATGTCCCACAGTTCAACAAGGAATCAGGACATATAAGTAACAAGTCCTTCACCCAAGACACCCACTCCTTCCCTTCCTTTCCCTTTCCCCCTTAAACACCCCCTCCCTTTCCCCTTTCCTTCCCTCCTCTTAGGGCGTGACACTCCTAGTACCTACTCCCTTACCCCTCTCACTCTCTCTCTCTACCTTTCACCCTTTGCCCCATATACTCGCTTATACTCATGCCCTATCCTTGCCTCGTGTCCTATATCCTTTGATTCACTCACTTTTGTCCTATATATTGTATCCTATATGCAAACTTTCCCTATATAATCTGCCCTGTGTTTCTTGTCAGTCTTGTTTTCTTATCGTGTTTTTTTTTTTTTTGTTCAGTTTTGTCACTCGTATTCGTGTTTTACTCAGATTATGCATCCCCGTCTACTCATCTTTAGTTTTTGTCTTATTTAGATTCATTCATTCATATATCTCTTCATACTTCCTTTTTATGTCTTAAACTTAGTCGTTACTCATCACTCTTCTTTTATTC
>NC_087172.1:5077500-5085000 GCF_035594125.1 Scylla paramamosain | reverse complement strand
TATCTTCGGTTTCATCCTTTTTTTTTTTTGTTACTGTTATTTTTTTTGGTGAAGAGTAACACCAAAAACAAAAAGAATAAAACAATCAACAAAATCCCGCTATGTGGTCTCTCCCCCCCAAAAAACACCAGAAATAAATAATCAAAAGAACAGATAAACGAGAAAACGAAAGAGAACAGAAGTGGAGAAAAGAACAAGAAAATATACCTTTACAAAATAAACGTACAGCATACACGAACATACATTATACTAAACACTGAACACATAAGTAACTCTCTTAATACGTAACTTTTATAACCACTGCTTCTAGAATATCAATTATACTAAACACTGAACACACATAAGTAACCATTTTAATACGTAACTTTTATAACCACTGCTTCTAGAATATCAATTATACTAAGCACTGAACACACATAAGTAACCATTTTAATACGTAACTTTTATAACCACTGCTTCTCAAGGGATGGATTATCGTACCTTGCCACTTCTCACCTAGAAAGAAAGCAAGTTCAGATGATATGCTGTATAAGTAATGAATCTTGCAAGTTAATCCCTTCACTTGTTCATGTCTCCTCTCTCTCTCTCTCTCTCTCTCTCTCCATTATTCCCAAAGGTTATTTTTTTTTCCATTTCTCTTCATTATTGTTTATCTTAACCACACACACACACGTTTATCTTATTTAGGTACATTTTCTTCCATTTTCTTCTTTCCTCCCTATTTTTTTTCTTAGCTCATTTATTAACTCTTTTATTTATTTGTTTACCCTCAGCTGCGTTTATTACTATTTTTTCCCATTTTATTCACTTTCATTGTTTACTTTAACCACACAAACGTTTATCTTATCTATGCATATTTTCTTCTTGTCTCCCATTCTATTTTTTCTTTATTTATTTATACTTTTACTTATTTATTTACTTTAAGCAGCGTTTGGAAGAAACATTAAATGTAAAGGAGGCCAGATGACATTATGTTGCTGCAATACACACTCTCTCTCTCTCTCTCTCTCTCTCTCTCTCTCTCTCTCTCTCTCTCTCTCTCTCTCTCTCTCTCTCGCGAGTCGTGAACTGATAAGAAAGGCTTTACGTATGTTTATTTTGCTTTTAATTACGTACTGATAAGATATACTTTACACATCTCTCTCTCTCTCTCTCTCTCTCTCTCTCTCTCTCTCTCTCTCTCTCTCTCTCTCTCTCTCTCTCTCTCTCTCTCTCTCTCTCTCTCTCTGTGTGTGTGTGTGTGTGTGTGTGTGTGTGTGTGTGTGTGTGTGTGTGTGTGTGTGTGTGTGTGTGTGTGTGTGTGTGTGTGTGTGTGTGTGTGTGTGTGTTCATTCCCTCATTCCTTTCTCCTTATCTTGTTATTTTACTTTTGCGTGCCTTTGCCGTGTGTGTGTGTGTGTGTGTGTGTGTGTGTGTGTGTGTGTGTGTGTGTGTGTGTGTGTGTGTGTGTGGTAAGCAGTTAAGCAGGTCAAGTATGCACAGGGAAGCCACACAACTTCCCCTCCTACACCTGCTGAGAAATATCCTGAGTTACCGCCTCAATAACCCTTCCTTCCTTACCTCCTTCCTTTCTTACTTTCCTCCCTACCTTCCTCTCTTCCTTCTCTTTCGCTTCCTTCTTTGCCTCCCTCCTCCTTCCTATAACTACTCATTTCCTTCACTTCCTACCTTCCTTGCCTCTTTCCTTTTTTACTTTCCTTCTCTTCCTTTCTGCTTTTTTACCTATTCTTCCTTCTCATCGTCCTCCTCCTCCGCCTCCTCCTTCCTTCTTTTCTTTTTTTTCTCCTCTTCCTTCCTTAATTTCCTTCCTTTCCTCTTCATTTCGGCCTTTTTATCTTCCTTCTTATCTTCCTCTTCTTCCTCCTTCCTACGAGTACCTCCTTCCTTCCTTCCTTTCTCTTCCTACCTTCGTTCCTTTCTTCTCTCCCTCCAATCTTAATTTCTTCCTTCTTTCCTTCGTTCCTATCGTCCTTCCTACCTTAGTAACTTCCTTCCTTCCTCCAAACCGCAGTTCCCTTCTTTAATTTCTTCCTCTCCACCCACTTCCTCCTCCTCGTCTTTTATTTCTTTTCTTGTTCTCTTCCCATTTTCCTTCTCTATTTTTTTCTTCGTTAGCTTTATGTTCTCCTTTCTCTCCTTCCTCCCTTATTTACTTTCTTATTTTTCAAACATTTCTATCTTTTTTCTTTTCTCATTTCATTATTTTTTTATTTCTTTTCCTTGTTTTTACATTCCATTTTCCTATCATTTTTCTTTTGTCCTTTCCTTTTCCTTCTTACTCATTTCTTCGACTCTCTCTCTCTCTCTCTCTCTCTCTCTCTCTCTCTCTCTCTCTCTCTCTCTCTCTCTCTCTCTCTCTCTCTCTCTCATGTTTCGTATCGCATTACAAATCCAACAATAAGTCAAATTAAAGGCACGATTTTTTCATTCCTCCCTTTATTCTTTTCCTCCTCTTATTATCCTCATTTTCATTACCTCCGTTGTGGTCGTGGTGACGGGAATGCCTCGCAACCATTGCATAACCCACGTAACTCAAAGACCGCCCCGTCCCTGCCACACGTGCTGCCCGCCGTCTCATTTCGGGCCCTTCGCGGGAACATTATACCCCGTCAGTGCCTAATGCGCGCCGCCAACGTAAAGTAATGCCTCGGTCAGCCACAACAAAGCACTCCATCCCAATGTCACCAGCAGTCCCCGAGCACCTGGCGACACTGACATGATTCTGTGTGGTCAAGGTAATGCTATAATATTTCGCCGCTGTCTGTGTAAGGTAATGCCTCGGGTTTGCCTTCAAGCAGTCCCTTCTTATGTCACCAGCCGTTCCATCTGTCGATACAAACATGTTTTAATCTATTCACTGCCTTCATGTCGAGTTTTTAGTTTAATTCTGGTTACGGCACTCAAGGATTACGAGTTTATTGTTGCGTGCCAGCCTTTCTCTTCATACGTACCTTGCCAAAGCCTTTCTCCCCATACGCACTGCTAGTTTGCCATCTTCCGTTGTTTTATGTATTCCTCCGCTGCTCTCGTCTAGCTGCACGTCATTCCCGAAGCAGACAGAGACGCTCCCAGACTCCGAGTGAGGCAAGGGTAGCGCTGTTCCTCTTCACACACTCCACTGTTTTGTGATTACTGCACGTCTTTTTCTCATTAACTGTTTACCTCATGCCACCAATACATAAATTTACGATGTTTCTTCTTGTAATGAAGTGGTTTATCTTTACTTAATTCTAACGAACTAGTGACTTCATTATGTTCGGAAATACGTCAGTAGTGGATGATTTAAGTACACAGCCGTCGTCAGAAATCAAGTAACCTTCTGCACACTTCGTTCCGCTGTGCTTGGCGAGTCATCGTAATCCTCGTTCCTCTCATCGCCTAAGAATGTCATTTGTCAGGTTTGGTAAGGAGACTCAGCAGATCAGAGGACTTTACTCCCTCACTGGTAAGGAAATTTACTGATAAACAACTCTATAACTTTGCATTAGTCTTAAATAATTTTGTACCCTTGAAAAGACAAAATTTAAATTAGCCTTAGTGTTATTCCCTTTTGTATTTTATTATTTATTTATTTATTTACTTATTTATTTATATCTGGCATCTTGCTGGCGTGACACGAGGTGATGAGTGGCAGGGGAACAAATCAGAGCAAAGAGATATATTTTATTTAGGAAAAGGAAGATAATGGGGAAATAAGAGGTTGGGATTACTTCTAAGCGTAAAAGGGGCTCTAGCTAAAGACTATAAGAAGACAAAAAAAAAAAAGAGCTCACTGAAGGTGCCAAAGCATTATCAAAATTCGAAAAGTGTCTTGAAACAGAATTCGTGGTACTGTTCATATCAGGTCGTAATTTAAGAACATAAGAACTAAGAAAATAAGGGAAGCTGCAAGAAGCCATCAGGCCTACACGTGGCAGTCCCTGAATGAAACATGCCTACCTATTTCCACCTATCATCCACACCCATAAATTTTACTAACCTTTTAAAGCTCCCTAATGACCCAGCACTAACAACCTGACTACTGAGTCTATTCCATCCATCTACCAGACACGAGAGGGTTAATCCCATCCCATCTACTGACTGTCCCCGCACAGAACCTGACAACCGATAGATCAATGAACCAGGAGCCTTGATGGTGAAGGGAAGACGCCGCCAAGCACAGTGAAGGTGAGAGGTGTGTTACTCAATGACCGTGATTAGTGATTACTTCAACCTGATCACGCCTCCCCTCACCTGGGCTCCCTGCTGGCTTGTGTCTCGAGTAACTAAACACCCCCAGATCAAACCAGCGATCATGGCTGTGGTACAAAGACAAGTATAGAGTTTTGATTAATATGGTGGGGTACAGCGCTCTCCCTCTCTCCCCTCTCCCTCTCTCTCTCCTTGCCATATCAAGCCGCGTGATCATCCGAGCCTAGATTTGCCTTTATGTGGGTAGTGGTCAATTTAACCACGCACGACAAATTACTATTGAGTGATATCTTGTTGCTGCACTTAACGATGATCACCGCCGCCTTCATCACCTCCACCACCGGCCAGGGCAAGTCTTTTCGTAATAATTGATTTTTTTTATTTTATTTTTTTTTGTATGTGTGATTTGTATAGATCGTTTTTTTTTTTCCGGTTCTAAAGAGAGACTCGAGAAGGAATTACGTTTTGTTTTTAGTGTTCCTCCTCCTCCTCCTCCTCCTCCTCATCATCATCATCATCATCATCGTCATCATCATCATAATACTCATTCAGGTAACTGGTTCGGTTTAGGAGTCACTTAACTTACACTTTCATTTAGAATTCATCACCACCACCATACTCCACACAGCTTTTTATTTCATTTTATTTTATTTATTTATTTTATTTTATTTATTTATTTATTTTATTTATTTATTTTTTTGGGGGGCCGGTATCGGAGTCACTTAAATTACGCAATGATTTACTACTCATCATTACCACCACCACCACCACCACCACCATCACCCTCTATGAATACACTGCAGGACAAATCAATCATAACAATGATTCTTAAACTATTCCTAAATTCCCTGGTACCCTTATCCCCTTATATACTTACGTGACAGGGCCCTTATTTCATTACATTCTTATTTATTTCATTTATTTATTTACTTACTTATATATATATAGGCGACGCACCGACCAAGGACAACAAAATTATAAGAAAATAGGCCCAGTGAGGTACCGGTTCCCATAGAGTCAAAAATTAAAGCAAAAAATAAAAGGATGTCTTGAAGCGTGGCAGGGCTGACTTGCAAGCTCCTCTCCAGCTCGTGTCCAGGTGGCCGAGAGAAACAGGGAAGACAGCTTGCCCTAAAGGTTAACACACTGACCTCTTGTTCACCGCACGAGGACGGGAGAGTGGAAGTGGACGTGGGGGGAGGGATGGGGGGAGGAGAGGGAAAAGAAGAAGGGTTAAGTGGAAGAGAAGGGAACGGTGAGAGATATGATGTAAGATGATGGGTTATGAAAGGAATAGGAAAGAGAGGGGAAGGTGAGGAGAGGAGAATTGGTAGTGAGGAGAAGGAGAGGAGAAATGAGAGAAGAGTAAGTGGCAGAGAGGAAAAAGAGAAAGGGATAGATAGTAACACAAGGTAAGCGATGAAGCAATCTGATGGGACAGGAAAGGAAAAGGAGAAGAGAAGGGAGGGAAAAAAAAAAACGAGAAAAGGAAAGAAGAATAGGACGGGAACGGGAGGAAAAAAGGGAAAATGTAAGTTAAGGAAAAGAAATAGGACAGGAGGGAAGGTGTAAGGTGAACTGATGGGACAGGGAAGGGAAAGGGAAAAGAAGAGAAGGGAAGATAAATTAATCTCGGCTGTGATATGAATTAAAGGAAACATAAAGAGAGGAGAATGTGAGCTGGACTAAGAGAACAAGAAAGGAAAGGAAAAGGAAGGAGAGAGGTGGTGATATGTGAAGTGATGGGACGAGAGGGAGAGAAAAAGCAGAGAAGGGAAGGGAAAGGAAGGGAAGGCGAGAGGACAGGAGAAGGGAAAGCGAGAGGATAGGAGAATGGAAGGGAAGGAAAGGAAAGGAAAGGAAAAGAAAGGGAAGGAAAGGGAAGGGAAGGGAAGTGAGGGGGAAATGAGAACAGTGACGCTGAAAAGTAGGGAACGATAAGGAAGAGGGAAGGGAAGGGAGGAACAGGGTAGGAAAGAAAGAAGAGAAGAAGAGAGGAAAGGAAGGGAAAGGGATGGAAAGACGAGAGAACAGTGACATCGCTTAATCTCGGCAACTTTTAACAGGCTGCAGTGGAAGTTATTAGGATTTTCAAGCGAGTTTTCATTTTCATTATTCTAGTACTGACTCAACACAGACTGACTCATCACTAAGGAAAAGCATTGAGGCGAATTTAACTAAGCACCTCCACAAACTTTGAAAATAGTCCTGATGAAAATAAAGTAAAGAGTGCAGAAATACGAGGAGTAAACAAATAGAAGCAGAAGAGATAAGAAAAGAGAAGCAAAAAATAGTACAGAAAAGAGAAGGAAAAGGAGAGGAAAGGAAGGGAAAGAAAAATATAAAAAGTAATGAAACAGAACAAGAATACGATGTCAACAGTGTCATGCTGTCATTAGAACTAAGAGACAGCAAATAAGAGAAGGTGCAAGAAACCATCAGGCCTACACGTGGCAGTGCCTAAGCCTACTACACGTGGCAGCCAAAAGTGTTACTGCAGGTGAGGCGGTTCGGGTACAGGTGCACAAGTTAATTAATCACCTCAAGTGTACCTAAGTCTTTCTTTAAAATGTGAACTGTACTTTGGTGATCGAGTCCTTTTTTTTTTTTTTTTCTGCAGCTTCTCACGTGTTCGATTTTCTTTTTTTTATTTATTAACTTTTTTTTTCTTTTTTTTTACGTCCGGTTTCTTTAGTCCATTACGATTAAGACAGTGCCTCATAACGAAGAACTTTGGATTTGACACATGGAAACCGCTGCCTCTTCCTTTGATCGAATAATGTAAACAAATCGTAATAATAATATCGATAATACTGTCACGTGGTAGATAAACACTAACAACAACAATACGAGACGCTACAATAAAAGAAAAAAAAAATTGGAGTGCAGTTGGAATTGAAACCGTTGCATGGTAGTTTTAGCATTGGCAATACGGGAAATATTGTAGCAGTGGTCAATACAGTTATCTATTCATCAGGATCTGCTCGGGGCCACATAACCAGCGTTCCTCGAGGCTTGTATGGGAAGGTAACAATTCACATGTATAAAAAAATAAACACCGCCACATTCTTCAGTGATTCCCTTAAGAGGTGTGCTGGCTCGCCTTCACGTGATGTAAAAGGACAGCATACACCTCTCTCTCTCTCTCTCTCTCTCTCTCTCTCTCTCTCTCTCTCTCTCTCTCTCTCTCTCTCTCTCTCTCTCTCTCTCTCTCTCTCTCTCTCTCTCTCTTTCTGATCACACCTGTAAGCACACCAAGGAAGGGAAACAGATCACACTAACCTTTGAACACTATTTAAAGGATTCCAC
>NC_087172.1:4962500-5075000 GCF_035594125.1 Scylla paramamosain | reverse complement strand
AATAATAAGCCAATGTGACAGTAACGTAATGGAGAAGATATGTTAACTTCACAGACGCAGGAGATATTATCAGTTCCTCAGTGATAGAAGGCAGGACAAAAGTGCAGTTTCTACCATCACGAAGGTTACATAATGAAGAGGATCTGATGCTAAAGGATACTGTTAAGATCTGTAATGCGAGAGAGGTTACGAGTTGCCGGTCACTAATACGGAAACGTTGTAGAGTGAAAGGGGATGCTATGATTTTTTATTATTCATTCGTTAACTTTTTATTTATTTATTTAGTTAGTTTTATTTATTTATTTTTTTTATTTATTTATTTTCTATTATTTGTATTTGTATTTGTATTTATTTATTTATTTATTTATTTATTTAGTCATGCTCATTCTGTCAAGACGTCCTGCAGATAAATTAAATCACAGCTCACTAATAAAACTCCAAGACAGAAAACAGAAAAATGAGATTCTGGACAGGAAAAGACTTCGCTCTCAGGTGCTAATTTACATGCAACTTCGTCATGAAACGCATTAAAAATCACAACTGCTTTCCAGACAACTAGACAGGAAGGAAAAGATTCTCAAATGGAGTAATTAGTAGATGAATAAAATAAGACTTTATAACCAGGTTGTTAGTGCCGAGTCACTGTGAAGCTTTTAAAAGAAGATGAGACAAATTTATAGTTAAGGATGATACGTGAAAATAGTTAGGCACGTTTCATACCGGGAGTACCACGTGTAGACCTGATGGCTTCTTGCAGCTTCCCTTTTCCTTTTCTCTTTTTTTTTTTTTTTTTTCTTATGCATACTGACAACCACTAATCTCTGGTCAGACAGCTGGGTAGAGGGGAGAGATATTCCAGATAGCGTCTAGTATCATAAGGGCAATAGTTGAAAATAGGTAGGTATGTTTCATGTAAGGACTGCCATGTGTAGATCTGCAGCTTCCCTTATTTTCTTATGTTCTTGTGTTCTAATCAAAAGCAGTGTTACTTTAAATCATGCCCCGGCCGGTCTCGCGTATCCAGACTCGTGCTATCTTGTTACTAGGAGAGGTAAACGGACACTTGATGCGCGAGGTTACTGTGGATCTTGTTATGAAGTGTGCAGTGATGTGACAGTGTACTGAGCCGCTGGAGGTGACGTGTGGCAGTGGAGTGAAATGTTAGGCGGGTACTCCAGATGAAGGCTGCGTCGTGAAAGTAAGTGTTTGTGTAAGGGTCTGCGATGACATGCTGTCCACACACACACACACACACACACACACAAATATACAAGAATTCATGACACGTGTATCATCACATATATCTTGATACGTACACACACACACATCGGTGTTCGCAGCAATCCATAACACACACACACACACACACACACACACACAGAGAGAGAGAGAGAGAGAGAGAGAGAGAGAGAGAGAGAGAGAGAGAGAGAGAGAGAGAGAGAGAGAAAGAGAATGATTCGCGAAAAGATAAAAACCATTAAATAAATAAACGTCAATATACCAATAGAAATTAACAAAATTATGCACACATATAAACAGATAAACAGACAAAAGAAAATAAATAAACGAATGAAGAAATGAAGGAACGAAGGGGGAAAAGGAGGATAACAAGGGGCCGTTACTCACCCTCGTGCTGAACAACCAAACCACCCAATAGGTCTTCCGCTTGTTAAGTGTCCTAAGTGACGGTCTTTCCACCTTGTGTCTCCCGCCGTGGCAAGAACCGTCTCACTGCACTTCACACGGAACACCTCCACGCACACACCAGGTCGCTGTAAGACTGTGCTTGGGAACATTGAAGTCACATTGTATCACTCCCGCCGGGCCGCGCCACTACACCTCTCACTCCGCTCCCTGAACACTCTCTGAGACTGAGATGCTGCCGGCGTGAGACCCAAAACAAAAGTTATCGTTTACACTATACACAAACCTACCATTCCTCCTATCTCACAAAGCCATACCATGAACCTATAATCTCATTTATTCATTTATTCATCCATTTATTAATTTAGTAAGGTGTCAAGCTGTATAATGTTCCCAGGAGTTGTGTTTGGGAGTTAAGCGTCTGGCAGGGCGGCGCAAAGTCGAGCCACCTTCTCCATTGAACGCGATGAATGGTCACAGGTTATTTCTGACCTCTGCTGATTACACCACACTCATGACCAGGCATGTGGGCACCAGGACGAGTGCAGGGAGGGGGGAAAATGTAAGAGGATAAACCAGTACGCAATGCAAGATGAATCCATAGTGAAGAGGAATATTTTAACCTGGAACACACCACAACACTCAAATGTTTATTAATATACGTACTGGTTAACGAGAGATCAAGTGGGATAACCTGTTTTTATACTTATTTCTACACGCACCATCTTCCCTAAGCTCTTCCTAGTAGTAGCAGAGCGAGCCTGTTCCAAAAACACACTTTCTCCCGCTTCAATATTTCATACTCTAAGGTTATTGATACCACGGGACGAGGACCAGACGGCTAAAATAAGGAAGTCATAGAGGAGAAAAGTCGACTAGTTTTTGTCTGATGTCTACTGAAGGTAATCAATCTTATTCCTTTACTTCATTCCCACAAATTCCTCACGTTTTGACAGATAGAGGAAATGAAGAACAACAGAGAACGCCTGACAGGGACAAGAGTAAATGTAAAGTATACAGATGTGTTTAGCGGTGTATATAACGAGACATCGAGAAGACTAGACAGGTGCAGAGAGAAGTTTAAGTGAGGAAGTTTTCACTGGGCCTGTTGGAAAGTCTGTCTGTGGGAACTCTGCTGATGAACTGTCCTCATATGGTGCTGTACTATGCAACGTGTGTGTGTGTGTGTGTGTGTGTGTGTCATAGTTATTGTCTGCAGTATCGTACAATAGCGTAGCGTGTGTGCAATTATTTGTACTCCTATTTAAGTTGGATAAGGAGGTATTTGTAGGGTATGCACTGAGCGTTGCGTCACATTGCAAGTTGAACAGGCTACACACGTACAATTCAACCTACTAGGCCGGTGCATGATCTAAATATAGCCTGACTGCCGGTGCCGTGTCGCCCTCGCAGGAACCAGCTGTAATGATTTTGGGAGTAAGCTTTGGGTTAGCTTCATCTTTCACTATGTGAAGC
The DNA here is from genome assembly GCF_035594125.1 of Scylla paramamosain. Classification (NCBI taxonomy): domain Eukaryota; kingdom Metazoa; phylum Arthropoda; class Malacostraca; order Decapoda; family Portunidae; genus Scylla; species Scylla paramamosain. The sequence continues at coordinate 5,071,880 of NC_087172.1, read as the reverse complement.
TTGTCTAGTAAATCATAGTTTTTAATAAGCGCATAATCCAATAACGAACATAGAACAAAAACAGGCGTGTTTATCCATAGAGACTAATAATGTATAGAACAATGCATTTCTTTCAGTATAAGCTAGTATACTTGTCAAATTTAAACTACGCAGGATGGCTGGGTAAGAATTAGATATTGCTAGTTAAGATATTCGTCTAGCAGAGCACCAAACATGTAGGGCAGAGTAGGCTAGAGGTATGTTAGGCTGCACCGCAAGGCTGAGTGAGACCCATATCTTGACCGCCACGCACCACCACGGACTGTCAACACATACAAACACACACACCACGTGACGTCAGTTTGCGCGATCTTTCACTTTGATGTCCTTCCCTGTTATATTGTTCTTAGCACCTTGCAGAGAAGTAACAGACAGCCCCGTGAAGAATGCTTGTAGGAAATTAGTTATATAGAGCTGGACATGCCCGTCACGGAGAGAAAATAAGGAAATGTTAGCTTACCACTGAACTCTAAGAAGTGTCAGCCTACCGCGAGTGTCAGCCAGCCAATTTAACAAGGTAAATATATGAAGGGAGTACAGGGAAGGTGAAGGGTAAGAGAAGGGTGTTTTCTTAGGAGTAAATGTCAGAGGGATGTAAAGGGCAAAGGGAGGGAAGAGGGAAGGGGTAGATGTTGTTTGGCGACGGTGCGGGGAGGAAAGAAACAAGAATAGGAATGAATGCTTTTCCATACCACTCGCGCCCAAGTTTTTGCTGCTGTACTTGGATTTTACTGCACAAATTTTTCTTTTCATAATTTTGACCGCGAGATTTCCGGCTACTTCTTTCTGTTCCACAGTAGAGCACACATCTCCTTTGTTTGGCGCCACTTGTACACACCTACGAGAAAACCAACTGAGGCAAGAAAACCGAGGGAAAGACGGAGAGTGAGATAGAGGGATGGAACTGTAGTAGAATTGCAAAGGATGGGAGTCACAGAGGAGGATGCAAGGGGCAGAAACAATTGGAGGAGACTCGTACATAGCGCCAATCCCCGAGTCTAGGGAAAAAGCGAAAGGAGACTTGTACGTACATGTACATACCTGCGTGGGAGGAAATTCCTATGGTTCCTTGAGCTTTCCTAATACCTCAATAAGCTCGAGAAGCCCTTCATGTCTCGGTGAACAGCCTACTTGAACACCATGTGAAGAAAGTTCCTCTAAGATTTATGCCTAACATTTTTCTCATCAGACGGTACAGAATTGTTGTGACGCCTTTGAAGACCAAGAGAGTGACGGTCTCGAGCGTGTAATGCATTGAGTCTGACTCTAAAGGAAGTGGCTCATAAAGGAAATCTGACTCTTTGTACCTGTCGAGGATCCGCGTCCCGACCCTGCGGTGGGCGAAAACCGCCATCACACAGCCTACGGAGGGGTGCCGCCAGCATCTGTCAGCAAAGTGGCAGGAGATATTTCCCTTCCTTCCCAACGATGCGCTCCTTTCCTCTTGCCTGGATGAGTGGGTGCGTGGAGCCACTCACTTTGCCTCGTCCCATATCGAAGATGTCTTCTTGTTGCTGTTCTTTTTTTCGACTGAGGGCCAGGCACAGATTCCGGCTGGTGGCTACGGTGGAGGTATTGATGCGTGAAAATCACCATACCTTTAGATACGATGTCAGCAAACGGATGCTGCTGCGGCAAAACATGAGCATATTCCACTAGTGAGAGGCGTGTTCCACCAGGGGCTGCGCAGCCTTATTGTTCCTTTGTTTCCAAGATGCTGGCAGGCAGACGGATGACGATAGATCTTTTGAATATAAATCTAAGGATATAATCCTCACTTTGTATAACTCTTTAATCCGTCCCCTTTATGAATATTGCTTTCGAAAAGACATTGATAATTTCGAACGAGTTCAGCGTAGAGTAACAAAAAATTATACCAAGCCTAAGAAACAAATCATACGAAGAGCGTCTTAGAGAATTAAACCTATTCCCATTAACAGAAAGAAGACTAGGAGGCGACTTAATACAGGTGTTTAAAATCATCAAAGGCATTGATAACATGGGCTGCAGAAAGTATTTCAAGATAGATTTTTCAAATTACACGCGAGGAAACGGTTGCAAAATTGTTAGGAAATCCTTAAACGCTCATGAATTTTTATTTTTTTTTTTTTTCTTTTCGCACCGTGTAGTCAATCTATGGGATGGGGTTCCTCGAGACGTGATAGACTGCAACACCGCTGAGACTTTTAAACGCCGTCTTGACAAATATTTTGCCTCAGATCCGCGGCTAACAGTGTTTGTTTGTCAGAGATTAACTTCCTTGCCTCCAGGAAAATAGATGAAATGAGGTGCCCCCATAGGCACCTCATTTCATCTATTTTCATTCTTTCCTATAAGATTTCCTTCGGTTTTTTCTTCCTCTAACCCAGAAGAGTATTCATTTCAGACCTATTTCCTGTACGGCTTATGCCGGAAGGAGTGGAGGGTGGGAAGAGAGCCTGCTTTGCTGTCCTTTCTTTCTAGTATCACCAAAGTAATCCTTGGTCAGGTCACCTCATGAGGACCGCAAGGTCTGTTGTCACCTAGATATCTATGTAACTCTATGTAACTCTCTCTCTCTCTCTCTCTCTCTCTCTCTCTCTCTCTCTCTCTCTCTCTCTCTCTCTCTCTCTCTCTCTCTGGTAATTGCGATTTCTTGGAAGTAAAGACTAAAAATCCTGATATTTACTATTGCTTTGTTAAAATTGTAATGGCAAGACAGCTTCTTGTATTTTCCATCTCTCCTTGGGTCTCTAGTAACTAATCCGTAAGCCTAAGGAAATGCTGTCCTCTCACCACCAACCTTCCCGTGCTCCGAGCTCTAAGCCACGCGTGGTGTGTGTGTGTGTGTGTGTATTATATACTGTCCTGAATGTGCAGGTCAAGAGAGAGGGGGAGAGAGAGAGAGAGAGAGAGAGAGAGAGAGAGAGAGAGAGAGAGAGAGAGAGAGAGAGAGAGAGAGAGAGGGTAGTGAAGGAGAAATGGGAAGCATGGGGGTGGAGAAGAGGGACTGGAAAGGGAATGTGGAGGGATAGAGGAAGAAGGCGATACATGTCAGAGGCAGCTCTACCCAATGACACCTGTCATGAAAAAACGATAATAGATGTCACTTTTGTTAGAAATATAGGAAGGAAAACTGCTTCATCAAGTAGGGAGAGCCGTCTGTACGAGTACGTTCACGCAGGCGGCTGGGAAGGGGTGGCTAGCTAGTGGGAAATGAATATAAACAAACAGCAACTCAGCAAGATGTCTTCCTCCTGAGACGATGCCGAAGTGATAGATACATTTTTTTTTTTTTTTTTGGCGTACCGGAAGCTAAAATAGAAAAAGGAAACGCCTCTGGAAACGTCCCAGGCTGAGTGGAAGAGCAGAAAAGAGTGTCTACCACACTTTTGCTTGAGCTGAGCGTGGAAGACCCAGACGCCACGAGACAGTGATACGCCTTAACAGGGAGCAGTACCATGGTCTTTTGCAGCCTGTATGATTAAAAAATAAATAAATAAAAAGCTAATTAATACAGTGTGCAACTCTACCCCATTTCACTTCAGTCTTTCTCTCCAGCGAGCTTTTGTCCTCCTTTCCATTTAATCGGTGAGTTTATGTCTGGTGAGGTTCTGTCCTACTCCACACCATATCATAACTTCAAAGGTTATAATTTGGGTAAATTTATATAAGTGCACCTACCTAACATTTTCGGATGAAATTAAATTTTTCTGGTAGATCTTGATGTGCTTTGACCTTTTCCGAAGGCTTTGCTTGTCATATTGAGTGTCTCGGGTTCCAAAGATGACGTTCGTCCCTCACTAGCTCCGACATTAACTTTTCTGCCTCCTGACACCACATCTTTCACAACTCTTCCTGAAGACACGATATAAATAAAGTAGCGGGCAGCTGGACAAGACCAACCTGTCGGTCTTGTTGGCGCGGCTGGGATTTCCAGCCGCTAGGCGCCAAAGGTCCAGCAGGTTGGTCAACCCGGCTTGCGGTGGCTGGCAATTCAGCAGCAAATGACAAGCGTGAACTCGCCAAATTCATTTTACCTCAAGAGCAACAATGTTATTTTCTTCCTCTTCTTCCCCAGAGCTTTGCCGTTAAAATAAATTTATCGTATATAATGGTACAGTCAATGGTTATTACTAAAACGTTTTCCAACACTATTTCTTTTGTTTTCAATGTAATGTTACAAGCTGTTCTCATTTGACTTTGGAAAATTGCCGCCCATTGCGGGAAGGCGGCTGAATCTAGAGTAATTGCGCGGCAATTCAGCCGCGCCCCGCTGCATTTCACTCCCCGCTACACATTCCCGGCTAAAACCAGCCGGGTTTACAGCTCCGTGTAAACCGCCTTAGATGGAGGTGATAGGGATGGGGTGTGAGAAATATAGAAACGAGGAAGGAGTGGGGATGGGGAGGCGGACATGGAGTGGAGTTGACAAAAGAGGTGTGGCTTAATTGACACGTCACGACTTCTGGCCTATGATATTTACCTATTAAAATCCCTTGAGTTGACATGTCGCTTTAGCTAAAAAAAAAAAAAAAGGGGGAGAGGGGGCAGGAAGGCTGCTTCATCAAGTAGGGAACCGTAGGAGTACAAACACTAATCTAAGCGCACATACATACATAAATACATACATACATTCTTATATACATACATAGAAACAACTGAATTAATACACACACACACACACACACACACACACACAGGATCACAAGCAAACAAATAGACAAACGAACAAACACGTTGATGAAGTTCTGATTTATACACACAGATCGGCTTGAACACACACACACACACACACACACACACACACACACACACACACACACACACACACACACACACACACACACACACACATACACAGGTAAAAAATAAATAACTTACTGTACATTTAAGGTAACTTAAACAACAAAGTACACACACACACACACACACACACACACACACACACACACACACACACACACACACACACTCACACACACACACACACCAAGTGGCAGTTTAAGGTTAAGTACCAATTATACAGCTTTTGTGACTTTCCTCTGATCGGCACCACACGCACAAACACACACACACACACACACACAGGGTAGTTAAACTTGTGGGAGTGTAGTGTTAACACCACCCCACCACACCACACCATCACACCATACCATTCCACACCACATGACACCACCACCACCATCACCACACACCACCACCACATACCACTACCAATATCACATGCCATAACATACCACACAGCACCACACCAAACTACACCACCACACAACAGTATCCTGACCTACCCAGCCCCACCAAGTATCGCCAAGCCATCCGACCACCGTCCCCTCCCGCCGCGGCTAAGGTATCATTTTCCCGTCACGTATTTAGCGCAATTTCGAGGGTTTTGCAGATGTTTCCAGGAGATTTAAAAGCTCGCTGTGTAGGAGTAGGTGAAGGAGGTGGAAGTGGAGGGAAGAGAAAGAGTGTGAGGGGGAGGGGAAAGGAGAAGGAAGTATTGAGGAGAGGTGCAAAAAAACTACTTCGGCTCTAGATCATCATTTTATTTTTTCTATTAGTGGAGTTTGCATTGTTTTCATATTTTATTTATTATTAGAAAATTATAAAAAGTTGTAGTATGTAATAAAATCTTGTCTAGCTGCTTTTTTTTTTTTTTTTTGTTTTCGGTTAAAATAATAGTTTCACCATTTTATAAATCATTATTTTTTTTTATTAGCGCGCTTAGGATTGTTTTAGTGTTTGACTTAAGACTTAAAAAACTTAAGAAATGTATCCCAAGTAATAATATCCAATAGAACCTAGTGTAACAATTCGTATTTTCAAATTTAAAATAAGTCCGTTGCTAGATTTAAAAAAATATTTTCTTTATAATACAAGAAATTTGTGTTATCTTTATTTTTCTGAAAAGTAAAGATTTTTTGTATTCAGAATATGTAACATTATCTAGTCTGGCTGTGTTTTCCTTCTCGACATTATAAGCTTTTTGTGCCCCCGTTCGTAAAAATTACAGATTGAGTTTTGAATTTTCTTTATTATTAGTCAGGCTGGAAATGTTTTTACATTCCAGGTATTAATTAAAGTACATGGCAAGTCAGAATATATAAAGCATTCCAATCTAGTTTTCTGTTTTCGAGGGGTCAATTTCAAAATAGATTAACGTACGTATTTAGAAGCGTGACGTCATCAGTGACGTCATCAGGGTACCGAGACCTGAGACATCCCTCCATTCCAGTCTCTCTCCATCAATGTTCAGTGTGTTAGTTGAAGTATATGGCAGGTCAGAATATATAGTGCAGTCCAGTCTGGGCGTCTTATATCTCGCAAGTTTCAAAATGAATTGCCGTACGTAAAAGTAAGGGCCGAGACGGTAATTTTTTCTGCCTCCCTCCCTGCCTGTACATCAATATTTAGTTAAACCTACGTGTGTTTCCAGACTCAGACGTGAAGGAAAACCAGAACTAACCACGAAAATAGACAAATAAGCCCAAAAATGCCTCAAATAAGGTTTAAATAAAATGCATGCTGCAGCCCCGTTCATCGTGAAAATATCAGGACCCAGACCGAGACCTTCCCTCCTTCCTGCCCGCGTCTGTTCGTCAATATTTCCCTCATTTTCCAACGTTTTCCAGGTATTTCCAAGTATTCTCCAGAATAAGATGTGTAGACTTTTGTTGTAGTAGTGGGAGGAAGAGGAAGAAATGAGGAATGAATGGAGAGAAGGAAGGGGAAGGAGAAATTAAGGTGGAGGATGGGTGGAGAATGGTGGTAATAGTAGTAGTAGTAGTAAGAGGAGAAATAAATGAGGAATGGAGGGGGAGGAGGAGGAGGAGGAGGAGAAAATGAGGGATAGAGGAGGAGAAGGAAGTAGGGAGGAGGATGAGCAGGGGGATCTCTCTCTCTCTCTCTCTCTCTCTCTCTCTCTCTCTCTCTCTCTCTCTCTCTCTCTCTTTTAACCTGCAGATTCAGGATAATATAACACACACACACACACACACACACACACACACACACACACACCACGCGTAACTTGGAGCTTGGAGCAGAAGGGTGGTGGTGAGAAAACAGCATTCCCTTGGGCTTACGGATTAGTTACCGGAGAGCCAGGGAAAAATGAAAGATACAAGAAACTGTCCTGCCATTACAATTTTATATCAGGAGTTTTTGTCTTTATTTCCAAGAAATCTCAATTACCATAGAGAGAGAGAGAGAGAGAGAGAGAGTTACAGTAGTATGGCCTGTAAAAGGAATATGAAGTTCCATTATTATTATTATTTATTTCTATCAGTTTTACTGCCAAAATATTAAAATACAAATTACCTTTTTATTTATTTATTTATTTATTTATTTGTTGTTATTTTTTTTTTCTCTCTCTTCTGTGGGAGTGCTTTGGTATTGAGCAGTAAAAACTGTGTTTATAGTTTTGTGAGAATTATCATGAGATTTTTATTTATATCTGTGGAATTTCGTGGAGTTTTTTTTTTTTTTCTTCATTCCATGGGAAGTGGCTGCCCTACCTATCCTCAACCACACCCACTCACTACTCCACCCACCCATCCATCCATTGTCCACCGACCCTCCCCCAACCTACTCACTTATTCACACTCATCCATCCAACCACTTCCCCATCCATCCACCCATCCACTCACCTACACCAAACCCACCATTCACACCTCATCACCTACACTCTCCCTTCATCCACCCACCCATTCAACTATCCACTCACCCATCCACCCACCCATTCATTCACTTACCCATCCATCCACGCATCGACAGACCAATTCACCCACTCATTCATCTACCTACCCATCCGCCCACTCAGCCACACACCACTTCACCCACTTACCCATCCAACTACCCACTCAGTCATCTACCTATCTATTGTGTGTGTGTGTGTGTGTGTGTGTATCGTCACGCACTTTGAGCTAAGGGCCATCCTATACAAGTGTCGCAGGAACACCCAAAAGTTGCAGATAAACGTAGTATATCAAGCTATACATAAGTTTACTTAACCGATAGTTATACCAAATGAGACTGAACTACTTATTGTCTTACAGGGACAGGTGAGGAGAGGGTCTGAACGAGGTGTCGAAGGCATCAAAGACTATTAATCCCCCAGAGGAAGGGAGTCCTCCGCCACGACAATGGTTCCCTGAATGATGCAAGCGGTGGTCTGAGAGGATCTACTGGTCCTGTCATGCAGATATCAGTTGATCTGATCTGCAGGTTACTTCCCCACACCTGTGCAGAGATAACGCTTAATGAGGTATTGGGCAAGGTAGTGTGTGTGTGTGTGTGTGTGTGTGTGTGTGTGTGTGTGTGTGTAAAAAATGGACATTATAAAATACAAACAAACCACATTTTTAAACACTACAAAAAATAAATAAATAAATAAATAAATAAATAAATGAACATTATTCTTATAGCCTGGCAAATATAATGTAGAAACGAGACCTAAGCATGAAACACAAACATGTTACGCCGGGAGACGAAATTTCAGTAATCATCAAAATGAAAATATGAAATGAGCATTAAAAAAAAAAAAAGATTCATACATAAAGAGTATATCAAAGATTATTTCACATGTTGTTTTAAGATAAAAGTTTGTTAGCACCGACTGTACGTACGTATATCAGTGAAACCACAACCATCGCTCAGTTGTTGGGGCGATGGGCACCAGGTAACAACATGGGCCTCTGACCTCTGTTTAAATCTGACCACATACGCACAGACGCTCCTCAGGTGGGAGACGACCCCACCCTTGTCCGTTCCATTGACCTGCCCCGCTCGCCAGTGAAAGACCACTTCATCTGGAACGAGTGAAGGCTGTTCGGTAGTGTTCATTTATAGTGTGTTAGTGTGTAGACATGTGACACTTGTTGTTGAGCATTCATTTCTCGATATATTACTCGACGTGATGAGATATTTTGTAGTATTCACTCAGTCATGTCTTTTTCCACTCTATCTAGGAGTTTTAAATTTGTGTTCATATACTCGACTTGCGGAACAGTTACCACTGCGTACCGTGCTGACGACGTGTCAAAGGGTCATCGGTCATTTGGCGTCTTTCATTCCATGTTTATTATTATTATTATTATTATTATTATTATTATTATTATTATTATTATTATTATTATTATTTAGTTAGTTAGTTATCTATTTATTTATTCATTGCGTTGTTTGTACTTCATAAAATCCTCGAAGCTGAGGTCCGCGCCGATTCCTGACCTGCACCCACACCCACCCACCCCACTCTCTAACCACCCCCCCCCACACACACACACAGTCCTTATGAAAGCACAACTAGTTACAGAATACGGGCTACTTGAATATTCTAGTTTCCTGTCATCAATAGGCAATGATGCTGATGCTGATGTTGATAGGCATTAGTAGAGCCGAAGAGCTGGGTTGATCAAGATGGCGGCAGATGTACTTCAGACCAAGCGTTTGGAAACGCAGCACCATCGCGCATATAATCTGGTGTTGTAAATAGAGCAAAGCAAGAGAGAGAGGAACTTTGCGTCAGATTATAGTTTTTGATTCCCCCTGTAACTGGGTGAATAAAAGAGAATATAGTCGAAATTAGGAGTATAGCAGGTCAAGATGGCGGTAGGGGTGCTTCATGCCAGCCGCGCTATAGAAGGGCAGGCCGCCGCGCATGTCAGCTGCTGTTGTAAATAAAGCAACTCAGCCGAGAGGAACCCTGCGTCAGGAGCTGAGGGTGTTGTGTCGCGGCGCTGCAGGGCCCCCACGTAAGTGTTGCCGCTCCTGCAATACTGATGCAACACTCGCTAACGCTGGGGAGTGGCTTACTTATGAATACTATTGAAGTACTGATGGCGGTAGCTGAGTAATTTGTCAGCATACTTGTGTGTCCTTCAGGTTGCTGTTTGGTGTTTGGTAACGAGTGTTGCGTGGTCCATTCTGGAGTAGAAGGATTGTTTGTAAAGAGCCAGTAGGCCTACACACGGCTGTTCTTGTGTAATAGACTAATTAAACTTATTTATGTGTCATCTATTGGGTTTTATGGAAAGAACCTCTCGCCCATTAATTTTGAGACAGTGACTACTTATTTCTAGGTAAAATTATTGTTTTTATTTTTTTTTATTTACGTATTCTTTTTAGATTGTGTTATAAAGTGAAAGGATTGGCAGTGAAATTAATCTGATCTATACCTAACCAAACCTATGCTTCAGATAAAAATGCTGCGTTATTTTAATATTATCCTCCCTGTTTGTAAAGAATCAGTAGGCCTACACATGGCTGTTCTTGTGTAACTGATGTATAATTATGCCTGCTTATGTATTATCACTATTCATGTATGTAATAGTAACTAACAATCTGATGAGTCTGTTTTGATGATATTGAAATGACAGGAGCATTCTCATTTAAGGGCTAGGTTACCTTTGTTTTAGATTAGTTAAGCTAGGTAGGTTAGATTAAGTTAAGTCAGGGTAGGTTAGGTCAAGTCAGGTTCAGATTAATTCAGTTCATTAATTTTCATAACTGATTCCTTCATTGTGCAGGTCATGATTTGGAATAAATAAATAAATAAATAAATTGTCCAGAAATAACCTTAAAATTATTGGGCCAAAGTTATTTCAATAATCCTCTTGTGTTCTCTTACAGTTCCCCTTTAACTTTGCTCCAACAAGTTCACAACTCCATCAACTCCAGTCTTTTAACTCTCTAGGAGCCCATTTTTTCCCATTTGTCTTGTAAATTTAACTGTATTTAGCTTGTGTCTGTTACTACTTGTCCTGCCTTGTTTCTGACCTTAAGGATCCTGTCTGCATCTCCCCTGTCGGTGTTGGGTCAGGTGAACACTGACTGCATGAACTTAGGTACAGTACAGAGCCAGCTCACATCTCCCTTGTCAGTGTCATAACCCTAAGATGTGATGGAATGTAGTTTTATTTATTTTACTTATTTATTTTAAGGTAAGTCCATATCTTTGTTTTGTTTCAGTGAAGTGAAGAGCAGCTCTCCGTCAGGTCAGCTTGCCACACACACGCTGATGCCTCATGGCGCTCTGCAATTGTCGGGTTGAGTCCTGCATGGGGTGCATTCCCCTCCAGCGGGGAGCCGTCATCATCGGCTTCCTCAACTTGGTATGTTGAACCCCAAGCTGCTGGGCTCCCTAAGGCACAGCTGGCTTCCTTGCCTGCCTTTCTGTGTTATACTCACACAGTATGAATCCACATTTATACATATCCTCTTCCCTTGTTTCCTTATTCCTTACCATTTCTTTAGTACTATGACAAAAAATTCAGGTTGACATTCTTACTTATACACCAATTTTGGTAACTCAGACTTAGATATCATGGCAGCATGAACTTCCTTGTGATTATTGACAGATGATCAAATGTTAATACACCTGAAGTTGGCTGGAAAGTTGAAGACTCATGAAAAAAAAATCCTGAAAACTAGAGCATGCAAATACTGTGTTCCAGGCAGGCTGCTTGTAGTAATGAGTCAGTCTACATTGTGGTTGATCTCCATTCTAATCCTTCCTTTGATGTTTGCAGTTTAGTTCAATGCTGAAGACCTTCAAGTACATCAGAATATTGATAGAATTCGAGCTGAAGGTGAAGGAGTGTGAGGATGCCAGGCCAATGCGATCCCCAGCATTCACCATTCATAATGAATCAAAGTATGACTTCTATGAGACTGCCAGGGATGAGCTCAGAGCGTGTCCCAAGGGAAGGGTGCTTGCCCTGGGTGAGTCATGGCCAGACAATCATTGTGACAGAAGATGAATGCAGAGTTTACTTTGATGGTATTATATCTGGTTAGGAAGCAGTTTGTGAGAAAAGCTTGCAAGATTGACACAGTGATCATGACAGTCTGATTGGTAGGATGTCATGTTAGCTGAGGGTTTGCCTAACATTGCTCATGTGTTACTTTAAAAAAGGAAATTCATCATTATTTGTAGGGTGATTTTATCCTTGCTTGGAAGTGTGTGACATTCCTAAAAGATCAATGCACTGACATTATTTTTCTTTATACAGCACGCATGTATATTGTCATCCCAATCTTCATCATGTTCATCTACTTCATCCTGACGGCTCTCATGATCCACGGCACTCGCCAGGTAAGACCAAGATCTGTGTTGCCTCCACTGGTGAGAGAGATCCAGGAGGGGTGCAGTGATAATAAATATAAAATTATAGACTGTTGTTATGATTATATGATCACTTCTAGTTCCTCTTTCTTCTTGTTATTCACTGAATTTTTCAGGGGCCACGGATTTTCAAATGATATACGAGTATGTCAGTCTTTTTCCAAAGCTACATTATCCTAGAGCAGTCTGAGGTGGTGAGCTAGTTTGGTGCCCTTGCTAAGTTGAACCCTTTAAGTTGAATATTTGTTAAGTTAGTTACTTTTAAGGGAAAGGGAAGGACCTGTTTAGAGTGAGGAAGGTGCAACACAAAAACCTCACTGAATCTACAAATAGTATTCACAAGAAATAGCTGAAGGGATTAACAGTGCACAGCCTGGACATCCAGCATGCTGCAGTGAGGTTTGCTGAGCACCTCATGGTCAAGGAATTTAAATGCAGTGCTGGATGGTTCAGATAAGTTGGAGTGGTCTTCCCTCCAATTAATGTGACTTAGCAAGATTTTACTCTAGCATTATTTATAATGGAACTTGAGAACATGTGAGTATTTTGTTGCATCCACACACAAGTGACAAGGCATGTAAAGGAACAGAGAACTAACTCTTGCAGCAGATCTCATTCCTTTTTCTCTGATGCTGTGTGTTCTCTAAGTCATTTAGCTACTGACTACTTCACAAATTATAAACCATCCTTATTCCCAATCTAGCTTCATAGTATTTCCACACTTGCAACACACACACACACACACACACACACACACACACACACACACACACACACACACACACACACACACACACACACACACATGCTTATGTGATGTGTTGTGTTTAATGAGTGTTATTGTAAAATGTCCATGTTGCTTACAATGATGAATGATAAGCAAAGACAGAGAAGGAATACTTGAATGTAATCTTGCTCATTATGAAATATCACTTTAGCAACTTGTGAGCAGACTCTGAATGTAGCTTGGTTCTGGCTTAACACAAGCCTACAAGGACACATGTGTGTTAAAAAGTTTGTGGCCAAGAATAAGTGTCTTGTGAACCAAACAATGCCAGCTTCAACTGGCACAAGGCAAAAATGTGACTAAAGCCATTTACCAACAAAATAAAAAGCAGTGTTTATTGAGAAAGTTGTCATGTGTGTATATGAATTGTATTAAAATATGATATACCTCATATTTATTATGTCTTTATATGCTTTGTGGTGTTGTATGGATCTTTGGTAAGATGTAGATAGATTAGGACCACAGGCTGGCTTAAGGTTGTGTGTAATGATTCCTTTTTATTTGTGTTAAGTATTCATTATATACAGATTCACACCATATTAAGTTTTCTTGAAGTGTAATCCTCACTTATGATGAGATCTTGGTATTAATATTAAGATGTTTAAGTGGCTACAGTGACAAGTGAAAGTGTTTTATAATTAAAATTAAAAGAAATTATATGAGTTTGGTGGTGTGTGTGTCCCCCCAGGCAAGGCTTGGTCCTTTGGGTGAGGGTGATTGCACATAGCACCAGGAGGAAAACCCTGGAGGCTGGGGGAGCACCTGTGCCTGGGCAGCACTGTGGGCGGCAGTGGGGGGGGCAGCAAGGCACAAGCAGGAGTCACAGCCTCAGATGTAGGGCATCCTGCATGTTGTGTCAGGTGGCTGCAAGGAGGAACGTAATGGTTCAGGCAACTAATAAGGGTGGTGGATTTAGGCAAGGATCAGGTCATATCCTGGGTCACTGGGAGGTGGTGGTGGTGGTGTAGGGTGGCTCCTGCCCTGTGAAGATCAGCACTTGATAGCTGTGAGTTGCATCCACCCTCATGCATCACATCCGGCCTGCACAACCACTCCACTCACCATCTAGGTATATCAAAGTTCTCTAACAAATACAAATTCACTGTATTTTTTTTATGCAATATCCAGATATTGTTTATAATTGTTCTGTAATTTTGTTGCACTTCCACTTGTCACTAAAGGATGGGGTGGGTAGGGACTGGGAGAGGGGTTGGGTCACATTCCGACATGTGACTGCTTCAAGGAGTGCCGACACACACGTGTTAATCCTTTGGAGGTTAGGAGTTGTTATATGTATATGTATGTGTGTATTCATAATGCAGTGTCCCTAAAGTGCTGTATCCATGCTGAGTTTTGACAAGTGGGTGTGCCAACAGGAGCGGCCCAAGCTGATTGCCCCATGGCTGTGGTGGCAACTGTTCCTGCTGGTGGTGAGTCTGCTGAGCATCATTGGCCTGCAGAGCCACGAGGACTTCTTCCTCAACATCACTTTGCTCCTGGTGAACATGTACCTCTTCATGGTGGTCAACTCCTTTTACCTTAAGGTATGATATTTTACTTATTGTTATATAGACTCTCTCTCTCTCTCTCTCTCTCTCTCTCTCTCTCTCTCTCTCTCTCTCTCTCTCTCTCTCTCTCTCTCTCTCTCTCTCTCTCTCTCTCTCTCTCTCTCTCTCTCTCTCTCTCTCTCTCTCTCTCTCTCTCTCTCTCTCTCTCTCTCTCTCTCTCTCTCTCTCTCTCTCTCTCTCTCTCTCTCTCTCTCTCTCTCTTTTTAGTTAGGCCTCAGGTTTGTGAATTATTATGAGTGTTGGGTCACAAGGAGTGCTGTGTTGGCAGATGAAGTTGCAACCCACAGTAAGATTGTTGATAACTATCTCTTAACTTCATCTGGTATGAAACTTACATGTTCTTGTCCAGCTCCAAATAGTGAGTGTGGTGAACTCCCCAATGATATTGTGATCACGTGATGACCATGATGCCTTAGTACTTCAAGGCTACACACACAAAGCTGCAGGATTAAACTTTTATCCCCAAAATTCACCCACCTGTCCATTTTTGTGTTGTGGAGCATAAAGGTCCACCATTTATCATTAAAAGGACAAAAGTAGTCAGAGCCATCTCAGGCAGGCTGGAGAGGGCCTGTGTCATTGCACTGAGGTCAAGAATAAGTCGAGATCAATGAGAGTGCTGCCTGTGTTGGCCACCATAGAGCCACTGTCTTTTGCATCCTTGCCACCAACAGAGGTCTGAATGAGAAAGGAATTTCCCTCCCCAAACCTCACCCTGGCAAGCATGATTTCCTCTGATGTAATGAATGGATTTTTTTTATTAAAGTATGCCTTATGAGTGCATTAGTCCTTGTGAAAGTCCACGTCTGCTTTTCATGCTGAGGTTTGGGGGGATTACTGTGTAGGGTGCTGATGTGTGCCCTCTCTGTTGACAGTTGTTGCAGCAAGAACGAAACCCTTCACGAGTGACTGTCATTGCCATGGCTCGCCGCCGCTCTGATATGACAGTCTCCTTCCCCTCCCCACTGAAGGATGACCCCCCTCCACCCTACCACTCATGCTACGTCCCTGTTGAGGCAATGTACCCACCACCCTATGACACCACTGTCACCACCACCCGCGGCAGCTCCATGCCTCCCCCTTACCAGAGCATGGACCCGCTGGTGCCATCCAGTTCTGGCAGCACACAGGAGGAATCTCACTCTAACCCAACCCTGCGTGTTCCCTCCCCTGCCAACCCTTCCTCTGGCACCTCAAGCCCCACCACCCCAGAGGCAGCCACTCCAGAGGTAGGCACTCCAGAGGCAGCCACTCCCAACACAGACACTGCCACTCAAGGCACACAGGAGCAGGAGGCCAGGTCTGAGGGGTCTCGCAGCACTCCAGAGGCGGTAGGTGAGAGAGTGCCTCTTGTGGTGAAGCTCCCCACCTCCCAAAACAATTAAGTCAAAGACACCCTCCAGCCACAGGTGAATGTTGTTTTTATTTCAAATGCTCATGTGTGAAGCTTGCTTGGGCCTCATTGGGTTGTGCGGTGTGTGTAGGGTCTGAGTAATACACAGGGTTGGAGTAGGGTTGTGGTGTTTTGTTGAGCTAGCACTGTCTGAATTGCTCTTTTGCACTCAGCAGTGATGCTCCACAGTGGCAAGGGGCTGACTTACGACAACTGCTTAATTGACTGTATTACACTTCACCCCTTACCATTTTTACTGAATTAATCCCTTCAGCCTTCATGGTTAACTGTTTATTTGAAGCTTGAAGTCTCAGTTTGTTGAGTAGCTTGTTCCACTTCTCGTAGGTAATGGTGTTGCTCCTGTGTCCACCTCCACACACATTTCACTGCCATTTGCTGTGAGTGGCGGTGTCTTGTGGGGTTTTTTCATCCATTGGGAAAGTTGTAGAATACCAAACAATTCTCTGTTCTCTTCCTTCCTGTCATCCTTCTCATCCTCCACATTATTTGCTTTCCCTTGGGCTTGACACATTCAGCTAACGTGATCATTTCAGTTGCATTTACAACACTCCTTGTCTTCAAATCGGCAGTGTGTTCCTTTATAGTGACTTGCCACACCAGCTGTACATACCCTTGTTCTGTGCTCCACTTCTGGATACTTAGTGTTTTGACTCCTGTTCTGACTGCTGGGCCATCTGCTCTCCAGTGGCACTTCTTGATAACAAGGTGTTGTCTGTGGTGGCTCTGATCTGTTCACCAGGTTGTCTCAGTGTTCACCAGCCAGCAGCTTCACTTACATTAATGCCATCTCCATGGATAAAGCAGTTGTCCTCCTGTGGTAGATTGTTAGATTCTGTTTCTTTAAACTCCACAGATGAACTTGACTTGAAGATACTCTACTCCTTGGAGTTTCCTACAAAGTTACAGCTTGATGTTTTTCTCATGAGTTTTGTTACGTAGCTGCTAAGAGTTTGATTTGCTTCTTGATATTCAGATTTGAGCTTGTATCTCTCCACCACCACTAAAACTTTTGGTACATAATGCTGTACAGCGAGAAAAATTTGTTTCTTTAGTCTTCTCTGCTGGTTTTCTGTGGCACACAAGTTTTTAGTAGCTGATACACTGCAGGTCTGCTCATCATCAAGAAGTGTCAGTTCTGCTTCTCCATGATGCTCTTGCCCTTCAGGAACTGTTCAAACCTCTCTGTGCAGGCATGTATCTTTCATTGCCTTGCCAACCTTCAGTATCTCATTCTCACTGCCATATGTATGGTTTCAGCAATACACAGGGTTGGAGTGGGTTATGGTGTATTCTGCTGCTGAGCCATCATAGCATGAATTGTCCTCTCATAGTGGTGCTTATGCCCTTGGTAGCAATGCCCCCTAGTGGGACTGACTTACGACAAGTACTTATTTGGCTATTCTGCTGTGTGAAGGGTTTTATTCAGAACAGTGAAGGGTTATAGAGTGGTTGTTTTATGTATGCAGGGCCCAAGCAACCTTCACATCCTTTGTTCTCTGTCTTTTGTCCTGTGTTTGTCTGTGTATGTCTGTATTTCCTTATCCTACCATGGCTGGCACAGGGGACAGGAGGAAGCACCTTTACGAATTCAACACACACACCATGAAGAAACCAAAGAGAGAGAGCCTACCTATTCACAATCATTCCATTTCCTGGGTAGCATAAAGGGAGACAAACACAGTGCCTCAAGGTACTACATTGGTGTTATCTTATTGTGCTACATTCAGCAATACTCTGTTTAGTTATCATGTCTACAAGAAGATTATTCATAATTGTGGTGTTTTCAGCTTTTCACATAATCCATCTTGGATGTTGATGCAAGTCAGTGTATTAACTGCTTAGAAATAGGTTCATATTTTTTATGATTAATATGTGATGATTAGAGATAAAAAACTAGTTTGATAATATCTTTTGCAGATGTAAACGGATAACAGAAAAATATATTTATACTTAACTTGCTTTACTGCAAACACTGAAAAATAGCCATCAAGCTCTTTCATGTGCTATCACAATGTGTATACTACCTTACTATTTAGATTCATACAGCTATTTTTAATGAGCTGCAGTTATGCAATACATCTTCCACTGACTGACATTCAGAACTGTCACGGCTGTCAGCACGCTTTCCAGGTCCTTCAGTGAGGAAGACAGTGAACTCACTCTTAGGGTTGTCATGTTTTCTTATCTGTCCTCGGCACCTGCAGCAGCCAGACCCTGAGAGTGAGGCAGTGTGCAGTCAGCCCATCAGCCACGGCAGGGGTCTGGCCCCTCTTGTTAGGCTGACAGGGTGTGGTCAGGTCGTGTGACCTGCCGCTCATACTCCCACTGTGTTTTGTTGCCACCCCCCCCCCACATCATTCTTAAGTCTCCTGATCTACTGGTAATCTTATAAAACTTGACTATCAATAGATTTCTAGCTGATTAGAAGGCTTAAAATTGAAGGAAATCTCAAAACATAGGGGAAGTAAATGCAGTGTATTAATTCACTCCTGACCATGACCATACCAAACAGAAGGATAGATCTTACTGGACTGCAGTGTGTAGACCTCGGTGACTCAGAAGGTTTTGTAAATCCTGCATCAACACAATTTTCATGGCCCTACTGGCTGATGGGCTGACATGCACTTCTCACCAGTATTTATAGTGTGATGTAATGCAAAGTCTTAGTTTGGGTGGAAAGTTAAGACTGGTATTTGTTATTACGGCATTTGGTAGCTTCATGCACCACCTGTATCAGCTGGAGGAAGGTGCTGCATGGATTGCTGCCACAGCTTTTTGTATGTCTCCAGTAGTGTTAGTGTCACACATCATTCACCCCCAATAAGAGGGAATATAAGGAATCAATTTTATCTGTAGACATGGAGTAGTATAATTTGCCATATTGGGTTTTACAGCAAGGTTGTGCTCTTATTACATACTCATAGTTGGTATGATTGGATATTTCTGCACCAGCTCTTACTACATTTTTAAGCCGGGTTCATCTTGGTGTAATGAGAGCACCAGACTCACCCTAAGACCCACCTGCTCATCCACACCAGCCAACTTCATGCCAGGCACCTGAGGGACCCAGAAGTGATTGGTAGCTTGACTCAGCTATGCATGTTGATGTGAATGAGATAGGCTGACTCGTGATTGCAAAGGAAACTCCCACACATATAAGAAGTTGATCACTGCTTCACACCAGAATATAGTCAGGCTGCATGCAAGACCCACACAACCACCATCACCAGTGCAAAACATTATACTGTCAGTCAGTTATGCCTGTGAAATGCACTGCCACTGCCACTTTTTATGATGTTGTGACTGGAGATATAAATGCCCCAGAAATTATTGTGGAATGTGACAATTGATGATGGTTCAGTCCCCAGTAAGGGTGCCTCTCATGGCCCAAAATTTATCCTGCCTTTATATAAATTTTTCAGTGTTTCTGTGATGCCCTACATGGGACATCATGACATTGAGCTCAAGTGTGTTTACAGAAGACAGGATGCAACAATTGTGCTTCTTTTGTGCTTGAATGCCACTTATTGTGCCATGACTGGGAACATTCTCAGTGTAGTGACAAGAGCAGCAGAGTCCAGCTGGGTGTTTGATGCTGGCAACCCATTCTTTGTTTTCCATGTGGTTACCTCTTTCCTCTCACTCAACTGTGTAGTCATCATGTAAGTTTTTCTTCCCTGGTTTACTTAGATTAAATTTCATGACTAGTTTCTGTACTGTTGCAAGGAGAATCAAGATTTTTTTCTCCTGTAAAAACTCAATCTCCGTATTCATTCAGTTTCTTGTCCATTTTCTATCATAGCATTTTAAACCAGAGGGCATTTGTCTCATTTGATTCTGTCAAAGTGAAGTATCTTGATTGGAATTATTGAGACAGTATTTTACATGTGCCATTTTACTATATGAGCTGGGATGCTACAGAATCTTTTTCATTATTAGTGGCCCCATTTTCCACAAGAAGGAAGGTGGGTGGGTTAAACAGACTTGAGAATTACAAAGGAGAAAAGACCCAATTTGAGTTGTCAATGGGAGACAGTATTATTATCCTGGGAAGGGAATGTTGATCATTGTCTCTGCTTGGCCAGCAAACTGCCACATGCCTCATGGGTGGTGGGACTTGCCCAGCTTGTGGTGTGTTTCTTGTCATCATTCCAAGGTTGCTTATGTTGGTGCATGGTACAGTTTACTTTCTGTGTTGACAAAACTGGTATTTTGATTATTGTGTATGTATTTTGTGCCCTTAGCTTGAGTTGTTGTACCCAGCAGATACTGTGGATGATATACATGCTGTGATTTTATGGAGGTTGTTTGTGTCTAATATTTATGTATGTTTGATATATTTATTTAGTATTTATTTGTCCAATATTTTAAATACATTACATATACTTTATTAATTTATCCTGTAGTTAGATTTATCTTGTCTGTATTCAAAATCCAATCATAAAAATTTAAGCATTGAACCTTAATGCATGAACCTTCTCAGGGTCCTCAGCATCGGTTTCAGGGTTTGGTGTTTTGGGAGTGGTGACTGTGCAATATGCGAGCTTTATTTTGTTTTTGATTTATATAAAATACAATAAAATGCTTTTATTGCTGTACTGAGAAGGAAGAGGGAAAGTTCAAACCAAATTACAGTTAGAGAGATGACAGTGGTTACTTTCCTTGTTGACACGATGATAGAAAGGTCATGGGAAGGAGGAAGAATGGATGTGGGGAGTGTGTGTGTTTTATTAATGCAATGATGGGATGTTGGGCCCTCACTCCTCCTCCTCCTGCTTTAGATGACCTGAACATTATATACTTACCTACCCATATTTGTGATACCAAAAAAAAAAAAAAACTATTATCCTATATTTAGTGTTGATATCTACTGTTTTATCCTTGAGTGCAAATTTGACCAAGGCTACATATTCCTCTGTGTATGTTACCTGCAGGAACATAAACACGGGTGTGTTTTGCTCAGCCTTGATATGAAATTCTAAGATAGAGCTTAAAGAATTACTACTAAATTACTACTATCCTTGTGACTGTATAAGTATGTATTGATGCCAACAAGCAGCCAATATTGCAAACACTTACGACACACTGTGGTTTTCTTATCCTTACTCTTTTATCACATGAGAGGTGAGGCTGGAAGGCAAAGTGTAAAGTAATGAATGTGCTGAGGTGGTAATGGTACAGTATGTTAGGAGGACCGTAGACTGAAAAGCATTGGAGTTTGAAGTAGTAGCTGGAAGGAGACCAGTGGGAAGAATGAATAAGTCTTGAAGGTATAATGTACAACCAAGGATTCTACACTTATACATTCCTTGGTCTACAGCCTTTCTCTCTTCCTCTCAACTCCTTTTAACCAACTGTCTTCAGCATTCTCTCTCTCTCTCTCTCTCTCTCTCTCTCTCTCTCTCTCTCTCTCTCTCTCTCTCTCTCTCTCTCTCTCTCTCTCTCTCTCTCTCTCTCTCATTGCTGCAATATTGCATCTCTTGCTACCTTTTGCCACTATTTTCACGCTTCTTTCAAGGATGATAACGAATGACATGTTTCTTTGCTACTATTGGACGTTTTATTCACAATTCATCTTAACAACACTACATAATTACACTACACTATTATAATATTGACTAGGCTATAGCTTTATTATTAGTGAAAGCACAATCATTTTCTTGAACATATATAATAAAATGGCAATTACATTCCGTAACATCTCAGTAACATTCATCAGTCAAGTTTACCCAAAAGGAGGATAGACTCAAGCCTTTATCTTCCGGAAGTTGAGAAGGGATCACATTCTGAAACATTCTGGTCGCACCTCAACTGTTCTCAAAAGGCTTCAGTTGAAGTTACACGAGTTTTTAATTTTTTTTTTTTTTTTATGGTTCTAGTGACGTTAAATATTAACAAGATTTCTACATTATTAAAAAAAAAAAAAACACTCTTAAGAACCGGACTAATCCTCTCTTTGGCCGTTAAAAATTATCGTGGTGAGAAAGCAAAGCGTTTTTTAATACGATCCCAGAAGGAGTCGTCAGTACAAACACCAAAAAAAAAAAAAAAATTACGGGCGCCTCCCTCTGGCTGCCCCTCCTACATCACTTCCCTCAGGGCATAATAATAGGGTTCCTTTCAGTAAGCAGGATGTGGTACTCGCAAGGGTTCAGGGTCACGCCGCATCTGAAGTTCGTGGAGGGCTTCTCGAATCCCTCCGCAACCCCAAACTCGTATTTCTGGAGCATCGAAGTGAGGAAGAGGAAAATTTCAATCCTCGCCAGCGACTCGCCCAAGCAGTTTCGTCGACCTGGTGGGGGAAGGCAGGATGGAATATCGGTGGTGGTGGTGGTGATGGATGATGAGTTTGCTTGTGTGATTAGTGATGAGCTATTGAAGGTTATACAGTGAATATACGTAATACTTATAAGTAAATCATACAAGTGAACTATGCATGAAATGGCAAAAAATCGCTCTTGTGATGTCGGTGGTTAATTGTGATGATTGGTGGCTTCTAAAACGTCTCTCTCTCTCTCTCTCTCTCTCTCTCTCTCTTACCCACAGAAAACGGTAGCACATGCTCAGAGCGGACAAACTCGCCGGCCTCGTTCAGGAACCTCTCCGGCCTGAAGTTCTCCGGGTCACCCCACACCTGCAGGAAGTTAAGGTAGGACTCACTAAATGGCGAAGGGGGAATTAGTGTAACTAATGATGCTTAGCTAATCCACACGCGTCTCTGTACTTACACGCACGGTTGCCCAGTATTGCCTCTCGAAACCGGACCTAACTAATCTAGTCTGACTTTACCTAGCCAAGAATGGACCGGCGTGGCTGACCTACACGTGATGCCATTGTTCCCTTCCTTCTCGACTGCTGCCCTTCCTCACCTTCTTGTCCCAGTGGATGCCGTACAGGTTTCCAATCACCCAGGTCCTCTTGGGGATACGGTAGCCCCCCAGAGTGGTCTCCTCGGGGCTAGCGTGCACTGCCAGGGGGGTGATGGAACCGAAGCGGAACACCTCGTTGATGAAGGCTTCAGTGTAGGGCATCTTGAGGCGGTCCTCGTACCTGGCGGGGTAGCCGAGGGGCGTGGTTAATGAGGGTGGTGGTGGTGGTGGTGTGTGTGTGTCAGCAAGGTCGGAAAAATATTACACTACCAGGTACTATTCACATTTTGAAAAAAAAAAAAAACATTACAGTATTCATGTATTTATAAGTAAAATGGACTGAAGGAAATCATGGTAAAAGCAAAAAAAGTGTCATCGTAATTAAAGAAATAATAATTGATACATGCATGGATAGAGGACCACTCGAACTTACACACACACACACACACACACACACACACACACACACACCATTAACGCCTGAATACCACCACCATCACCGCGGTGGGACTCACGTGGGTTGGCGGTCGAGGCCAATCGTCGCCTCCACCTCCTTGAAGACTCTCCGCTGCACGTCCTGTTGGCGCACGAGGAAGAGGAAGCACCATCGCAGCGTGGTGACCGTGGTGTCCAGGCCCACAATGAACAGATCACTCAGCAGCCACTTGAGCTGGTTGTCTGCGGCGAGAGGCAAGCACAGTCAGGCAGGGTGTGTGAGCAGGGTCAGGCGAGGCGACACGTGACTGGGAAGCTAACACGGTGACGGAAAGAGGTGACATTTGGTAGCGATTGAGTCTTGAGGCGTCCATGTTTGATAAAAGAAAGACTGGTTGGTGACCGGTGGACAATAGATAATATTCTCCGAGGAATGTGTGGATGGACTGATGGATTGAGGTTTAGTAAGGTGGATAGCGTTGAAGGGATGAATGTGATTATTGTCAACATTCAAATGTAATGAACGCATTGTACTATATAGTGGGGAGGGACTGAGATGAGAGCTGGTTTGTCTCTGTTTCTTAACCCTTTCACTCGTGAATTTTTTTTTTCCATAATCATTTACAACTTCTTACAAACTTATTCTTGTACTGTATAATCTTAGATATTTTCTAACCAAGAAGAAGAAGAAAAAAAAATTAATCTCCTACAAATTCCTGTGTCTATGCAAACAGTTTTTCTGAATGTCCCGAAGGAAAGAAAGGACGACTGTAGCTGTAAAAAGGTTAAATATTGATTTACAGATAACCTAACCTAATCAGCCACGACTCCCCTCATACCCGTGAAAATCGTGTCCGTCTTGCCCTGGCGGAGCTCCTTGCGCTGCTGCAGGAGGAATTCGTACATGAGGTCGAAGTCTCGGTCCGGGTCGTCCAGCGTGGCCTTGTGCTTGGCGATCAGTTCTGAGATGTAGGTGAGTCGGTGGAGGACATTCCTGCCAACTTTCACAGCCCGGGGCTTCATGAAGGTGCCGATGAACCTGACGGGAGAGGCGCCGCGGTGAGGAGAGCGAGGGAGACCAGAGGGGGAACAAGGCAGCAAGTGTGGAACAAAGGAGGTGTCTCAGGAGCACTCAGTACACTATAGTAAAGTGATCTAGAGAGGAACAAACTTGAAGGAAGCCAGTGGGTCGTGTCACTGCTGCTGGATGTTTCCTGAGTGCAGTGGGTTTGGCATTTGCCATTCAAAGATTAAGGTTGTTTTTATCACCAGTTTGCTTAACACTCATTTATCTGTGGTAAAGGACACTCGACGTCTCTCAAACTTTACTAATACTTAAAGACTGAGGTAGTAATAGATGTAATAGCCTTCAGGGCATGATGCCTTATCACTTAATTTTGCATCGTCCTCGAATTATGATATAAGATTACTTTCTAGATAATTTACCTGTAAAGAATGCCAGTTCCAGTAGTGGTCCTTGAGGCACATCGAATATTTTGTATCTGCACTCACAGTGAGTAGAAATTAGACTTGAACGCCTTAGCTACTCGACCACATCGATTAGTGAGTTACGGAACAGGAGTTGCAAATTAAACATTAAAACTAATAGACAGTAATAATTTAAACTGTGGGCAGCGCTTGTTGTGAGAAGGATCCGTTCGTGGCGACATTCAGTCCGCGGCACCACTGCGGGAAGAATACTGAAGAAGAGAGGGGGCAGCCAAGCAGGGTTTGGCGTTTGGCGGCGCACATCACTTACTGCAGCAGCGGCATGTAGTTGAGGAAACCGCCCTGCTCCACCAGCGTGAGGGACAGCTCCAAAGAGTCCACGATCCACCGCAGGGTATTGTCTCCCATCTGGAACCGCTCGCCCACAAACATGTGCCACACGATGTTCAGCACGGAGGTGGCAAGGTCGTAGTGTGGGTTGTAGGCACGACCAACGCTCTTCTGCAGGTCCCCGACACCAGGGAACACAAATTAGCTCTACACTCTTCCACCACCTAGCAATGCCAGTGCGATAGATTTTGACTCACTGCTAAAAACAAGCTTTTAGACGCTTATCCTTGCACTATGGTCTTTTGGATAATTCTGTAGCTTAGAAAAGACAAAATTTACCTTCTTTTATCTCTTTATGTGGGTTTGTATGTCCATGCAAGCAAGATTTTACAGTGATCTGAGGCTGTGAATGCTAGCAAGGGACAACCACAACAGTGTCTAGGATCAGTACAAGGCGGCCATGGGTGGATGCCTTCCCCTCAAACGTCTCTCCTGATCCCCCAGTAAAAATAATAAGGTAGCACAAGCTCTTCAGTGTATGACTTCACCAACCTGCGTCACCTCCATGAAGTCCTGCAGCTCCCTGTTGACGTAGTTTTCCACGGAACGCTTACCCATGCCGAAGTCCCTCAGAACGTGCAGGGTGAAGCGGCGACTGTCGCGCCACACCGTGTCCTCAGCGTCGGCAATACCTGCGGTAGGAGGCTGGTCAGTGTGGCGTGTGGGTGAACCTTGCTCATTTTGTTGTGACGCGAATGAGGAACAGTTCACGAGTAGAGCAGTGTTTCGTAAACTGTGCTCCATTACTATCACCAAACTACGTCACTTAATTCTCTCAGATAGGTATGTATCTGTGCCTTTTAGTAGGCCTGCACTACACTAACTACAGGGTTGGCGCGCTGCCAAAGTCCAAGATGCACTTTCAGTGGTTCAGTAGGCTGCAGAGTTTGAGAACTACCGGTTTAGAGATTTAGCGTAAGAACACGCGCTTTTTTTTCACTATTTCTGCAGTCTCTCGTCCTTCGCCCATAATCTGCCACCTTCCTTACTCCCGTTAGTTATATATACCCTTTGGTCCTTCTCGCGCGCCCTCTTTGCATGAGAGGAAGCCTGTCAATTGCAGGGAACAGGGACTCTCGTTGCGTCTATTGCAGTTACCACCCTCGCTCACCCTTTCCGCCCATGATGAAGCTGAGCACGGTGCCGCGGGGCCGATGGTTGAACATGTCCCCCTGCCTGACGAAGGCCTGGTTCAACCAATGGGAAGAACTGAGCACCACCACCCGTCGCCCGCCGAGCTGCACGCTGTAGAAGGGTCCGTATTGCTCTGCCAGTCTGCCGGTGCACAGGATGGAGAGGCGTAGTGTTACTCGAGTGTTGCTGATCCGTGTTGGTCTAACTGAGGGTATTTTGTGTCTGGTTACTGTTGAAGTAGACTGAGTAGAGGGAAGTGCTGTTTCAACCAAGTGTTACCAATCGGTTTTGTGTTGCGGGTGTATTGTGCTTGATTATTGTTGAACTAGACCAAGTGGAGGGTCATGCTGTTATCCAAATGTTTCTGATCATCCCTCTTTTGTGTTGTTGAGGATGCGTTGTGTTTGATTACTGTTGAGCTAGACTGAGTAGAGGGACGCGCTGCTATTCAAGTGTTTCTGATCCTCCTATTGTGTTGTTGTGCGTGCGTTGTGTATAGGTACCGTCGAACTATTTAATGAATAGTGCAGAGGGGTGTGGTGTTATCCATGCGTTACTGATGTTGTAGAAACTAAGAATTTACAGAGTGAAAGGTATTTGGCATATCTTTCCTTAATTACTGACCACTATGATACATCTCTTCTTGTTCTACAACCACCTCTAAACATTGTACTGGCCAGAAATTACAAAATATGCATTCTCTTTTTTATCTCCATTATTGTAGATGCTTATAAAAATCTAATGAATTGCTTATAGTCCTGTGAATTGTTGTATATGGCATTGGAAGGGTTAATTAAAGTAAAACCAGGGAAATGAAGAAACGCAAGGGATAACACATACATGAATAATTTGCAGCTTTAAACATGGTTCCGTAATGACAATATTACTTAAGTTATTGATCCATCTGCTCATTCAAACGATACATCCAGCAGAACAGAAAACCACAGGAACCACACACACAGCTCCGGGTTTCCGCAATATTAGTTAACCCTTACCTCGTGAAATAAATTACCGAGTCCTCCTTCAGCAGGTCGAGGACGTTGCCGATGAGCGGGAGTCCCTTGGGGCCCGGCGGCATGTCCCTGTCGTCCACGCGGCTCCGGACCACCAGCACCACCGCCGCCACCACCGCCATCACCGCCAATGCTACCCACACCATCCTGCTGGGAGGTGGTTAGGTAAGGAGAGTTAGACAGATAGGTTGATAGATAGGCTGATATAAAGATAGACAGATAAGTAGAGAGATAGATAGATTGATAGATAGATAAACAGATAGATACGTAAACAGATAAGAGAGAGAGAGAGAGAGAGAGAGAGAGAGAGAGAGAGAGAGAGAGAGAGAGAGAGAGAGAGAGAGAGAGAGATTACTTTTGATGTGTGTGTGTGTGTGTGTGTGTGTGTGTGAACGTTTATACCATATAATGTTAGTAATGTTTGTGGTCAATAAAATATATCTATCTATCTGTGTGTGTGTGTGTGTGTGTGTGTGTGTGTGTGTGTGTGTGTGTGTGTGTGTGTGTGTGTGTGTGTGTGTGTGTGTGTGCGTTTTTCAGGGAAAAAAATATAACTTACATAAAAAAAAAACTTTCAACATTTAAGATCGAAAATGTCTTACGATGACAATTCCCTGTCTTCAGTGGTGGTGGAGAGGCAGAGAGCAATGCGGGCAGGCTGTGGTGGCTAACGCTGGACATCCTCTGGACATTCCTTACATATCTTTCGCCTTATGTTGTCCAAACTCCAGAATAACTACATAGAATCTGGCACCTTAAGTAACAGAGGACAGTGAGTGACGGTATGTTTTGTAATTTCCTCCTGGGACACCACGTCTGTCATGTTAATCTTTGCTAATTGGTATATCTTTCCACTCTGGGACATTTCTTCTCGTTGTACAGCCACACCCATGTATTATACTGGCTAGAAATGTCAAAATCCATTCTTTTAATCTCATCTTTATTGTACATGCTTATAAATATTTCACTAAGCAATCTGAAGCATTTCTTCTGTTGTACAGTCGTCCTAAAACATTATAATGGCTAGACATTGTAAAATCCATTCTTTTAATCTTCTTCCTTTTTGTCAATACTTATGAAGATTTCGTGTATTACGTGTCGTGTTGTGAATTGCTGCATATCGCAGTGGAAGGGTTACACTATGTTTTAATCTCTAGATGGCCCAGAGCGGTGTTACTCTGATGAAGACTTTCGGTGGAAATATAAACAGACTCTCGTGTTCTGGGGATTGTATTTTTTTTTTTTATTTATTTATTTTTTATGTTTCTTATTCAGTACCTGTGCAAGTTTGGAGAGTATGGTATTTCCATGCAGTAGTGAGAAGTTGCACATTTAATGGTTATTGAAACATTCTGTAATAGTGGCTTATATTCAGTCTTATTAAAGAGCAATGAAAGGGTTAATTGTTCGACTCTCTCTCTCTCTCTCTCTCTCTCTCTCTCTCTCTCTCTCTCTCTCTCTCTCTCTCTCTCTCTCTCTCTCTCTCTCTCTCTCTCTCTCTCTCTCTCTCTCTCTCTCTCTGTTATTATATATATATATATATATATATATATATATATATATATATATATATATATATATATATATATATATATATATATATATATATATATATATGTGTGTGTGTGTGTGTGTGTGTGTGTGTGTGTGTGTGTGTGTGTGTGTGTGTTTTTCTTTTATACCGCGTCCCTCAAGTCCCCAGCAGCGGCGTGCCTCAAAGCGTGAGCTGCGTGCCCCGGCCAGTCAGGGTGAGTGTTGCCTAACCGTAGTGTTCACTCTCACACTCACAAGTACGGCTATTGGGATTAATACACACCGCTGCATGCATGACTGTGCGCCTCGCTTACGTGGAAGCCGATACCAGAATGTATTTGGCTTTTGACACGTTAAAAGAAATGGGGAAAAAAGTTAATCCCTGAATCCCACTGAAGCTCGGTGAAGTAATTGGATAGATTGGTTAGCTTACTCATGCCAGTCTCATGAAAAGATGAGTCATACTCACCCATAACTAATAAGAAGGTGACTTGTGACTAGGTGTACACATGAGAATGAATGATTCACCTCTGACACTGAGACAGAGAGGAATGACTCATACTAAGACACAGGCAAAGGAAACAAACACGCCCCGTAACTCCATTCTTGGAGACTTCAATGTTCACCACCAGCTTTGTCTTTCCTCTCCCTTCACTGACCATCCAGGTGAACTAGCCTTCAACTTTGCTATCCTCCACGACCTAGAGCAATTGGTGCAACACCCTACTCGTATTCCTGACCGTCTTGGAGATACGCCCAACATTCATGACCTTTTCCTGAACTCTAATCCTTCTGCTTATGCTGTCACCCTTTCTTCTCCATTGAGCTCCGATCAAAATCTCATTTCTGTATCTTGTCCTATCGCTCCAGTCCCTCCTTAGGATCCCCCTAAGCGAAGGTGCCTCTGGAGTTTTGCCTCTGCTAGTTGGGGGGACCTGATGAGGTATTTTGCTGATTTTCCTTGGAATGACTACTGCTTCCGTGTCAGAGACCCGTCTTTGTGTGCTGAGCGCACAACAGAGGTGATAGTGTCTGGCATGGAGGCGTACATTCCTCACTCTTTTTCTCGACCTAAACCTTCTAAACCTTGGTTTAACACAACTTGTTCTCGTGCTATACATGATAGAGAGGTGGCCCACAAAAAGTACTTAAGCCTTCCATCACCAGAATCTCATGCACTTTATATTTCTGCTCGGAACCATGCCAAGTCTGTTCTCCAACTAGCCAAAAACTCCTTCATTAACAGAAAGTGTCAAAACCTTTCAAGATCAAACTCCTTTCGTGACTTCTGGCATCTAGCCAAAAATATCTCCAGTAACTTTGCTTCTTCTTTCCCTCCTTTATTTCAACCAGATGGCACCACTGCTATCACATCTATTTCTAAAGCTGAACTCTTTGCTCAAACCTTTGCTAAAAACTCTATCTTGGACGATTCTGGACTTGTTCCTCCCTCTCCTCCACCCTCTGACTACTTCATGCCACCTATTACAATTCTTCGCAGTGATGTTTTCCATGCCCTTGCTGGCCTAAACCCTCGGAAAGGCTTATGGAACTGATGGGGTCCCTCCTATTGTTCTCCGAAACTGTGCCTCCGTGCTTGCACCTTGCTTAGTCAAACTCTTTCAGCTCTGTCTGTCAACATCTACCTATCCTTCTTGCTAGAAGTTTGCTTACATTCAGCCTGATCCTAAAAAGGGTGACCGTTCTAATCCCACAAACTACCGTCCTATTGCTTTAATTTCCTGTCTATCTAAAGTTTTTGAATCTATCCTCAACAGGAAAATTCTTAAACATCTATCACTTCACAACCTTCTATCTGATCGGCAGTATGGGTTCCGTCAAGGCCGCTCTACTGGTGATCTTCTGGCTTTCCTTACTGAGTCTTGGTCATCCTCTTTTAGAGATTTTGGTGAAACTTTTGCTGTTGCCTTGGACATATCAAAAGCTTTTGATAGAGTCTGGCACAAAGCTTTGATTTCCAAACTACCTTCCTACGACTTCTATCCTTCTCTCTGTACCTTCATCTCAAGTTTCCTTTCTGACCGTTCTATTACTGCTGTGGTAGACGGTCACTGTTCTTCTCCTAAATCTATTAACAGTGGTGTTCCTCAGGGTTCTGTCCTGTCACCCACTCTCTTCTTATTATTCATTAATGATCTTCTAAACCAAACTTCTTGTGCTATCCACTCCTACGCTGATGATACCACCCTGCACTTTTCCACGTCTTTTCATAGACGTCCAACCCTTCAGGAAGTAAACATTTCACGTAGGGAAGCCACAGAACGCTTGATTTCTGATCTTTTTAAAATTTCTGATTGGGGCAGAGCAAATTTGCTATTGTTCAATGCCTCAAAAACTCAATTCCTCCATCTATCAACTCGACACAACCTTCCAGACAACTATCCCCTCTTCTTCAATGACACTCAACTGTCCCCCTCTTCTACATTGAACATCCTCGGTCTGTCCTTTACTTATAATCTGAACTGGAAACTTCACATCTCATCTCTAGCTAAAACAGCTTCTATGAAGTTAGGTGTTAGGTTTTTCTCATCCCCCCCAGCTGCTAACTCTGTACAAGGGCCTTATCTGTCCATGTATGGAGTATGCTTCACATGTCTTGGGGGGGGGTTCCACTCACACTGCTCTTCTAGACAGGGTGGAATCAAAAGCTTTTCGTCTCATCAACTTCTCTTCTCTAACTGACTGTCTTCAGCCTCTCTCTCACCGCCGCAATGTTGCATCTCTAGCCGTCTTCTACCGCTATTTTCATGCTAACTACTCTTCTGATCTTGCTAACTGCATGCCTCCCCTCCTCCCGCGTCCTCGCTGCACAAGACTTTCTTCTTTCTCTCACGCCTATTCTGTCCACCTCTCTAACGCAAGAGTTAACCAGTATTCTCAATCATTCATCCCTTTCTCTGGTAAACTCTGGAACTCCCTGCCTGCTTCTGTATTTCCACCTTCCTATGACTCGAATTCCTTCAAGAGGGAGGTTTCACGACACTTATTCATTAATTTTTGACTACTGCTTTGACCCTTTTATGGGACTGGCATTTCATTGGGGATTTTTTTATTGGATTTTTGTTGCCCTCGGCCAGTGTCCCTCCTACATAAAAAAAAAAAAAAAAATGGACCATATTGCTGAGCGCGCTAGCTCTTGCTGTCCGTCTGTCTGTCTCATGCTTCCATGGCAGTGGAACTCAGAGTGTGGATAAAACTAAAGCCATCCAGGCCGAAGTGGCCGATATCATACTCGTGAAAACAGCAATCCAGTTATACCAAAATTCGTCATCGAAATTAGTACCTTTCAAAAGGTAGCGCGTGGCTGGCGTGGAGACAGTCTTTTCAGGTTGTGTCTATGTTGCTCAGAAAGTATACTACTTCTGTGAGTGAGCGGCGCGATCTCTCATTTTGTAGTGTTATACATACATAATATATAGCTTTTTTGCATCTTTACAGTGACACAACATTCACAATGACAGATAGCAAGAAGTTACTTATTGAGGCAGAGACGGAGGAAAGGAACACACCGAGAGAGAGAGAGAGAGAGAGAGAGAGAGAGAGAGAGAGAGAGAGAGACTCGTGCCTTCATGAGGGCAGAGGAGGGGACGGATACATCCAGTTAGGGGAATTGCTATCTTGACCTTTCCCTTCACGTTTCTCAGAATGAAAACTGTGCCACGTTTTGAGGGCAGAGAAAATCACAATTCACTGCACTAGAAACAAACAGGATTGAATGAATAGCTAGCTAAATACTGCTCTGCTGAAAAGATTCCTCATAGCACCCTAAATATTTAAGCTATAGAAAAAAAGAAAAAGTTGAAGGACATATTCTACATATTTCCTCTCCAACAAACAGACATAAAAAAAAAATAGATAAATAAATAGATAAATAAAAATGATGAGGGAGCAAGATAGAGACGAGATGGAAGTATGGAGGATTAGTCTTTCTGGGCGTGAAAGTTGGTATCCTTGCCGTGGCGTTAACGTTTACCTTGAGGTGTCTGGGGATTATGTGCTTGCAGAAATTTGGAGGCCGGTAGTGAATTAAGGCGGAAAAAATGTATAGTCAGCATCCATGAAATTAAGATAAAAAAAAAAAAAAAAAAAAAATCAGCGTTCCTCGTAAATCTCCTTTTTCCAAGTGTGCTCCGAAAGAAGGCCGCCCCGTGGTGCCGCCGTAGAGGTCTCGGGATGTCGGCATCCTTAAGGAAACTTAGAGATTTTATGTTTAAGATACAAACACATCTGCACACCAAATTTCATACGTGTCTATAAAAAAAAAGAAAAAAATAACTGTCACCTTTAATTGACTCACGACGCTTCCTTCCCCTTAACCGTTTGACTTCAGACAGACTTGTTTCTTCGTTTAAGTAAACATAGGTGACTCTACGAATCGAAAACAAAACTACGAACAAGAAAAGTTTTGGCCTCAATCGTTCCTTTTGCTGTCAGTGATGCCTTGGACTCTAAACTTGCAGCAGATAATATTATTCTGGTGAGCTTGAAAAAGTCGTGGTGGTCAGAAAGCTACTTTGATTCGTGTTGGTTCAGATTGTATAAATGCATTTTTGGGAGACACTCGTAATACAGACAGTTGGTCCTCTTCCTCTGCCTTTGCAATACATATCCTACTGTACATCTTATCTCTCTTTACTTCAGATTGTGTAGACAGCCACCTGAGAACTAATAGAAATGCTACTGTTTGCCATTTATTTGTGTTCAATTGGATATCACTTCCACGTCACGGTTATCGTAATTATGCCGACGCTCTGGGAATCTCATGTGTGTGTTACGATACACTGTAGAATGCCACGCACATACACATGAAGGTCAAGTAGCATTCGTTATTATTTCAGTGAAGATTGGACCGTTACAAAAGGAACCAGCTGGTTATGGTACAATTATCCTCGCGTTGCAGGTTCTGTTCTTGTTCACGGCGCTCTTATCAGTGGAAAAGGTAGCGCTCTCATAATCCTAGCCAGCGCCAGACGACTTTTTATACTCCTTCCTCCATTTCGTGACTCTTCCCTCCCCCAAGCTCTCGGCAGTCGCGCAGCCTGACTAGTCACCTCCGCGTGATGCGTTAATGATCTCATCTCATGGACACGTAGGAGCGGAAACCTTCCCGGTAAGTCTTAGCAAGTCGTCTTAAAGCCCTAGGGAGGCGTGTCGTGGCGAGGAGAAATGTGCTTTCACCATAACTTCCTGAAAAAAAAGTTAACATGACCTTTCAAAAACTAACGAGCATTGTAAATCTGGGATCGTATTTTCAAACGTTTTGGCGTCTTTGCTGAGAACTATTGGAATTTTTTAGGGTAATTTAATGATTCTAGTGATTAACAATAACTCTGTATCATTAATGGCAAGAAAATCCATAAAGATCCTACTAATGATCTCTGTGGCCTTTGAAAATGGATCGTATGAGAATCTTAAACATTTTAAAATACTGGACATGGTCCCAGTTGTGGCGCCGCTTATCATACATTATTTACGCTTCCATTGCTATCCCATCAGCCTGGCCACGCCACATCAACAGCCCCACAGTCCTCACAGAAGGAAGGCAATGAATCTGGTAAGATCGGGAGATATCGGTGCACCACGAGGGTATTCTGTTCGCAGCCTGTGGCTTGGTAAGGGAAGCAGCTTTGTCTACAGCATTTTTTTTCCTTCTTTATATTACATTTTTCAAGGTTCCTGTACTACCCCAATGTCTGTCATGAGTGGAAAGTTTCAAAATAATAGTATTATCAAAACTGGATTACCATCTTACTCTCTGTGTCACTTTTCCAAACATTTTTCAACCTTTACATCACCAATGACGGACTCCTTGCTTCCTTTCAGTAGACGTAAGCAACTTTACAGCACCGAAATACTAAGAACAACCGTTATTACAAGATATGAACTGCGTCGTCAGTCACTCTTGCCCTTGCTGTCAATGGTCTCTTTTGGAATACTCTATCTAACATAGGAAAATTCGTAGCAGACAAATTATTAAACATCGGAAATTATCAATTTCTCTTCAGTAAATTCTACCAACAACATTTTTCGCTTCGCTTTTCATTACTTATTGAAAGCCCAGGAAAGGTGACAAGCAGCAAATCCTTCAGTCGGACGTTTTCATTCAATACATGACACGATTTATAACTTATCATACTCATCCCTCCCCCTCCCCCCACATAGCGTTCAGTAGCTTTGAGAAATTTAATACATTTCTAGGCCGCCTGCACACGTTCCTGGGCTGACTGGAAGAAAGGGAATGGAGGCGGTGCGGTAATCCCTGACGCGAGACCTTGCCACATTGACTACGTAGGTGGTGCCGCCCCTGACAGCCCTGAAAAATCTTTGGCCATGCTTACCAATGATTTTTATGCTTCTCTCTCTCTCTCTCTCTCTCTCTCTCTCTCTCTCTCTCTCTCTCTCTCTCTCTCTCTCTCTCTCTCTCTCTCTCTCTCTCTGACACACACACACACACACACACACACTAGGAAAAATGATCGCATCTTGAAAAATCACTCTCTGAAAAGTTGCCGTCACTTTCGATAGGCGCCTCCACATTCTATGTAATACTGAGATTGTTAAGTTTAAGTTTAAAAGTGACATTTACTGTTTTACTAGTTCTAAATTAATTGGTCCTGGTTGTAGTGTAGCACCACTCAAGTTTGAAAGGTTTACCACTGTGATGCAAGAAATAAGTTATGAGGCA
The DNA here is from genome assembly GCF_035594125.1 of Scylla paramamosain. Lineage (NCBI taxonomy): Eukaryota > Metazoa > Arthropoda > Malacostraca > Decapoda > Portunidae > Scylla > Scylla paramamosain. The sequence continues at coordinate 5,036,437 of NC_087172.1, read as the reverse complement.
CAGCTGTCGAGAGTTGTTTAGGTATGAACCACTGCACGGCATAACGTGAAGATAAATAAAAGAGACAACTTACTTTAGTTTACCAAGGTATGACATGAAAGCATATTATAAAAGATAATTTACCTTAGCTTAGCAAGGTTGTATAACGTGGAAATAAAAAAAAAATTACCTTAGTTTAGCAAGGTAGTATAACGTGAAGATGAACATAAAAAAAAAAAAAATTAACATTAGTGTTTAGCAAAGTACAACGTGAACATAAATATAAACAGATAATTTACCTTAGTACAGCAAAGTAAGAGAAGATTGATATAAAAAAAAATCTTAGTTTAACGAGGTATAACGTGAAGATAAACAAAATTTATAAATCATCCTAGTTTAGGATGGTATAGAGTGACCTTAGCTTAGCAGTGGTCGAGCCTCGTAAAGACATGTACCGTGATGCGCTCCCCACGGTCTCTTTCACCCCTAACTCCTCACCTTTTTATTAAAACGCCAAGATGAAACTTAACTCAAAGACGCAGGGTGTCCTTGTTGTGTAAGGTGCAGGATCTGATGGACGTAACACCAAGGACTCTGCAAATAGTTGGTTGAGTCTTTGCTTAATACTCTGCATGTTTTTTTTTTGTTCGTTTTTTTTATCACGCTCTCTCTTCGTCTCACGTAATAATTCCAAACACTGAGTTTCTTAATAGCAGAGGGAAGGCTTGATATATTCAGTTGTTGAGTAATGTACGTTTAATTCATTTGCTGGATCACCGTATCATTTGTTTGTCTTGTTATGATTGAGGTGGCACATATCTTGACCAGCAGTAATGGTGCAGGTACTGAGTCCTCTTCATTACTATTATCTTTATTTTATTCCCACCCCGTGAGCATACGTAGCATTCAAATGATTACCCTCTCTGTAAGTAGGGATAGCATTTTAATCATCCTAATAGTAATTACCCTTCATTTGTCAGTCATTTACACACACAAACACACACACACGCACACACGCACACACACACACACACACACACACACACACACACACACACACACACACACACACACACACACACACACACACACGCACGCACACACACACACACACACACACACACACACACACACACACACACACACACACACACACACACACACCCTGGCACACACACACACACACACACACACACACACACACACACACACACACACACACACACAGGGATTAACTCCTGCTCACTGCCATCGCTTGGCCTAATTGTGTCGCGTCACGGGGATTATCAGCTTCACCTTAATGCTTCCCAGCACACCTTGCTTAATTAATCCCCAAGGGAGGCGGCCGCGGCACGGAAGACCAAAGAGGAAAAGTATGCTGAATGGGGTGAGGGACGTGCTTGCCTACACACCACCTGTCCTTAGAGCTCAGGGTTAGTAGATGTAATCTGATCATCGGGGCAAAAGGAGAAGAAATTTGCAGACATTTTGACTTACAGTAAGAAAATAATAAACATTTAAATAAATAAGTAGATATGGCCACGACATATCACCCACTGAAGCTTTATTTCTTCCTTTTTTTTTTTATAATGTGAGGGGGATACTGACCAAGGGCAACAAAAAAAAAAAAACGAAAGAAAAAAAAGGGGCCCACAGATGTGCCAGTCACATAAAAAAGGTCAAAAGGATCATCCAAAATTAGATAAATAAGTGGACAAGAGTAACTGAGTGGCAACGCAGTGTGGCGTGAAGGAAGGCAAGGAAGAGGAAGAGCTGGATGAAAAGATACAAGAAATTTCGCTTGCATGACCTGTAATGGACAGGTAGCTGACAGAGGGGAGACGTTTTTGTCCTGCCATGGAATCCTGTGATGATTATGATGATGATGATGATGATGACTATGATAATTATGACGACGATGATGATTAAAGTGCTAGTCATCATTTACTATGGCTTCCATCTCCCTTCCCTCTGAGGAGAGCAACAACCCTTAATCCCAGCAGGTATGGGTGACTGTCACGCCCCGTCAGGAAGTCAGGTCAGTACCTCCAGGAGACTACCGCACGTGTCCACCTGGATGGGGGGCACGACAGGCTGAGTTTGTTTAGCGTGACTGGTGTGATGCTGAGGCCGCCATCAGGTCAAGACCATATTCTGAAACACTTCTGACCGCACCTCCACTACTTTCAAATGGCTCCGGTTGAAGCTATACGTTTTTTTAAGGATGTTTTTACTGCTTTAGCGACAGATTAACAAGATTCCCACACTATTAAAATGAGAAACTGTCTTAAGAACCTTGATGCCTCACCCTCGTGTGGCGAGGTAGTTCCGACACCTTCCCGCTAGGGTTCGATTCCGACCATGCAAGAGGTGCTACTATCTACCCTATAACTTCCCGAATTCGTAAATTCCCAATAATTTTGTCGAGTTTGTCGTCAGTAATCTTTATCGACTAATATCTTTCTGCCAGATCTGCGTGGAAAGGACTGCAGCGGTGAGGAGAAAACACTGCCTGAGTAATGTCTATTTCACTGAGGCACAATACCGGGTGGTGCGATGATGGATGCGGATGTCATTATAAGTCGTCCTTTACATCATGAATTATTGATATTCAACAGACAACGAGTAGCACTTTTCCACAAGCAAGAGGAACGCCGCTAATTGACCTTAACCTTACCTGCGGGAACAGAACAGGTGTGATGAGCGTTGAATCATAGTACCATACTGTTCAGGAGGCACATATACACAGAGACAGGCAGAGAGAGACAGAAACAGAGTGCTTAGAGTTGCTAGATGCCGAAAGCGAATGCAGCCCGAAGGAGAGCCTGTCTGCTTTCCGTCAGTATTGTAATGGCACGTGATCACAGTGTTGGTCTGGTACTGAAGAGGTAATGTACTCGTAAAAGGAAGTATGTCTGTGAATTATCATTATTACTATTATTTTATTTATTTATTTATTTTTTATTTATTTTAAGGAGAGAGCTTAGAGATTCTTACGGTGGGTGTAAATAGCAATCCAAGAAGTTCTGTAACATGAAGGTTTTATGTGTCGCTTCTTGCAGTCTTTGAAACTTTTCAGCCCACTTGTATCGTTTTAACCGGAACTGACACGTGTAGGTCTGACGGTCTCTTGGCGTTGCAACTTCCTTTCTTTTTTTGTTCTAATGTTCTGATGAATAGGTAAAGGAAAAAGCAAGCAGCAAGAAAAAAAAAAAAAAAGCAGCCGCAGAAAACATAAAAAGTGACAAAAACAAGAAAAAAAAAAAGATGGCGAGAGAGATAGTGCTTTCCTCGGATTACACAACCTATTTAAGTCCTGCAGGGGCGCGGTCCTTCATTCCACCAGTGTTATTTTTTTATTTTATTTTTTTTCTGTTCTGCTGCTGCACCAAGATCTCACGGATCTTGATGCGCCGCCGCCTCCTTCCCTGAGCTGCATTGTAGTTTCCTCTGCCTGACCGTAACAAGACGTGCTTCTGTAAATGCCATTCATTTAGGAAAGGAAGACCACAGGTGCAGCAGACGGTGAAGCGTGTTTCTTATCATTTAAACGATGTACACACAAACACCGTTAAACCAAACGGTGAAAGTGCGTTGTTCCTAGACCGGAGAGAGAGAGAGAGAGAGAGAGAGAGAGAGAGAGAGAGAGAGAGAGAGAGAGAGAGAGAGAGAGAGAGAGAGACAACTGAACATAGCAATATCTTAATTGCGTCAGCCCACAAAACTACCACTTTCCACACACTCCCGCTCCGTCACTCTCGCCAGTAGCCACCACAACATATCTGACGGTGACGTGCAGATTGAGACCTAAGACAAGAGGCGGCAGTACACGAGGCAGGTTCCTTTGTGCTGATGTGTCCGTGAAGGGACGTTCAGTGAGTGATGATTTACCCGCAGATATTGGCTCACGGAAACGATCTTCACTCAATTGGATAGTGCTTTTGACTACTCTTTGGGGACTAGTAATACCTTCAGGGAGACTATTTTTTTTCCTATTTTTGTTGCCTTTGATAATAACTCCATCTTACATTAGAAATAAATAGATACATAGTGATAAGAATAACATTGTAAATCAGTACACGCAAAATTGATAAATAAATGCATGCTGATGTCTTATATGTGGGAAAAAAATAACAAAGGTAATGTAAATTCAGGTTTAGTGTTGCTTACTTTTTTAGAAAATAAATACATAGATCAATAATAAGAAGAACATAAAACTGCAAATCAGTACACGAAAAATTAAGAAATAAATCTATGTTAATATTTTGCGTAAAAAAAAAAAATAAATAAATAAATAAATAAATAAATAAAAAATTAATATAAGTTCAGGTTTAGTGTCACATTACGACAGAAGCAAGTACTTTACACCCATGATATCAATCTCAACGGAACCTTGACCCGCCACCGCCATAGCCTATTGTATCTAATCGACGTGCGGGCGTGGTAAAGTAGCGACGCATCACGATAGCAAAGAGAATGACTTGAAGTACATCCGCGATGATGCTTGGGAAAAAGATACCAAAGAGAAGGAAGTAATGGAGTAAAATGCCGTGAACTGAGACATAAAAACATAAGGAAACGAAAGAAACTGCAAGGAGCCGTCAGACCCACACGTGGCAATCCCTGTAGGCTGCAATAAAGTGCCGTGAACCGAGTAAAGGTGTTGGAATAGTGTTGTGAATCAAGGGAGGAGAACTAAATGGAATAGAATACCAAGAGCCGAGTGGAGTTTATAAAAGTGATGTGAACCGAGAGGAAAATAATGAAAAAAGGTACAGTGAGCCGAAGGAAGAAATAAAAACGTGTCAAGAACCGAGAGGAGACAATGCAATGGAGTACTATGAACCGGACGAAGGAAGCAACAGAAACGCTGTGAACTAAGGGAACATAAGAAATGAGATGATTAGAACCGAGAGAAGGAGACACTGAAGTACCAAGAACCGAGAGATGGAAGTTATGATAAAGACCGTGAACCGAGACGATAAATTCAATCAAGTACCAAGAACCAAGAGAAGTTAATAAAACAAAATACCATGAACCGAGAAAGGGAAGTAATAAAAAAAAAAGTACCGTGAACCGAGGGAAGAGACGAAATAAAATGTCAAGAACCGAGAGGAGACGTGGAATAAACGACCATGAACCGAACGAAGTAGGTGCAATGAAAAAAAAAAAATGTCAACCAAGGAAAGATACGAAATAAAAGGCTAAGACCCAAGAGAAGGAGACAATGGAATGGTGTACGTACCATGAACCAAGTAAAGTAAAGTACACGATAGAATTAAGTACAATGAACCGAAAGAACCATACAGTTAAATAAAAGACCATGAACCGAGCGAAGAAACTAATAAAACCAACCCATTCTATGAACCAAGAGGAGGCAGGAGAGCTGAAGGAATGGGGGCAAAGAAGCTGTAGCTGGAGTTATACCTTGAGCCACTGACGGGAAGAATCAAGGGGGGAGCTGCTGCCGTTGCCTACGCCCACCACCTGAGGACTGGCTGGCTTGTGTGGCTGACGTGTGGGAGTGGCTGCTTGTCGCTCAGAAGTGGAGACTGGGGATGAAAGGAAAGGTGGAGGAAAGTTCGGGGATTAGCAGGGGGAGGAGGAGGAGGAGGAGGAGGCACGGAGGGGAAAACATGGGGGTCCAGACGGAAGGTGGGGGTCTAGGCCGGGGGAAGCAGAAATCAGCACTCATGAGTCACGCGCGCACTGCCTCACTCACTGGTAGCCTCTTCGCCATTCTCTTCTGAGTTGTGAGTGAGGGAAGGGGATAGGTGGCTCTTCTTATCTCTGTTATCTCTGTCAGTACCATAGGGAGGAGGAGGAAGAGGAGGAGGAAGGAGTGGTAAGGAACAAAAAAAAAAAAAAATGAAAGAAAGACGAAGATGACTGATAGAGAACAAAACAAACAGGGTGACAGACAGACAGACAGACAGACAGACAGACAGACACTTGAAAATGTCGAAAGCAGAGGCAAAGTTCCCATAAGTCACCAGTGCATGGAGGCGGTGCATCCAGCCGAAGCACAGCCGTACAAGTGTTGTGTTTAGGTCTTGTTGTCTGTTGCGGGAGAGTTGTAAGTAGAATTTGATCCGCCAAAGGCACTTCGAGCATTGATATTCCACGGCACTGGTTGTATTGTGTTATGGATGTTATTGGAAAGTTTTATTAAGTTGGAGGAGGAGGAAGAGGTGCGGTGGTGGTTGTTTAAACCTTTCACTGTGACATGCAACACCTCATAGCACTAGAAGCAACGGAATCTTAATAAACATCGACAAAAAAGAAAGAAAGGAAAAAAAAAAACAAGGAATTAAAAGAATATATTTGGCTATTTTTAGCCAGTATAATGTTTAGAGGTGGCTGTGGAGCAAGATGAAAGATCTCAGCAGGGAAAACTATACCAAGTCGCAGAAAAAAGTGTATTAAGGATGATATTTTTTAGTTATAAAGGGATGATTTACCAAATGATAACTCATTCAGTACAGTCATACCACGTCATTGGTGTAATTGTTTTTTTAGATTTCGTTTTTTTTTTATTTTGTCGAGTTAAGAATGACACGTGTCTGCATCACTGCTTACGTGACGGCTTCTTGCAGCTTTCCTCATTTTCACTTATTTATTTATTTATTTTTTTTATGTTCAAGGGATCATGAGTCATTGGATTACCCATTTCAACATAACTAGCTTATTTACTTTACTATGATTTTTGTGACATTATTATTATTATTATTATTATTATTATTATTATTATTATTATTATTATTATTATTATTATTATTATTATTGTTATTATTACTGTTATTATTATTACTATTACTGGTATAAGATTTCATGAAATTTGGAAGATGTGTAGTACTGAGATGTGACTTGCGTAGTTAAGACACCTTTTACTGTTTGTAAAGGTAGATTATCAAGAAGCCCTGTTACTTTGTCCTGTTTCTTTTGCCAGGCAGGATGGCGGAGGAGGATTACTATGTATAATTGCCTCCTTAAGTTTCAGTTCATGGCTTGACTTGTAATATGAGTAAATCGATCATTTTACCTTCTTTTCCAATTCTTTGTCTCTCATACATCTCTTCACGTATCTTTATATTATTTCTCCAGCCTTTTTTATTTTTTTTTTTTTATTTAGATTTCGTTGTTCGTTCGTTGGTTCGTTTGTGTTTCGAAGCACGAGAATGAGACGAAAGTGAGAGGGAAGGGCATTCAGTGCGTGTCCGGTGTTGGTGAGGTGGAGGTGCTGCTGCTTTCATTTATCCTTTTCCTCATACTTTATTTTAGGTCTTTTTTTTCTGCCTATTCGTTTCTACTCTGTTCGTATAGAAAGTTTTTTTTTTTGTATTCTTTATTTTTCTAACTTATCCAGATTTTTTCGTCTCTCATCTTCCCCATTCTTTCTCTTCCCGTCTCCTCCTTCCACCTCCTCGTCAAACAACCACCAATGTCGTCGTCGTCATCGGCGTCGCTGCTGCTGCCGGTAAGCTTAAAGTACTGAAGGTCTGAGGTGCCGTGTCCCATCGTTTTTCGCAAATAAAATCTTAACAAAGCGTCGGAGAAGGATGCTGTTTTGGCAGTGAATGTTTAAGATCCCGATCTAATTGGCAAAAATATAGATAAATTTGTAGCTTCAACCAATGCTCCCATCCTCTTTATCTCTTTCACTAAACCCAACAAGCATAGGGGCCTGTTGGGAATGCGGATTTTTTATTGGGTGGGGAAGCCAAATTGAGGTTTTTTTTTTTTACATGAAAAAATCTAAGGATGACAAACAACATATTTCGAAAACGGGAAATTTCTACGCTATTCTAACCTAACGTAACCAGTCTAACAGATCCTAACCAGAGTGGTGGGCATCTCCCCCTGGAACTCCTCTTAAGGTCACTAACCTATCATTACCTGACCTAACCTCCTAACCCCCCCATAAGGTAAACTAACGTAACATAACATTTTGTAACCTCCCACATTGTCACTCATCACTGCATACCAACAGTAATTACTTAACGAAAAAATGCCTTAAGAAGAAGTTGAGGGATCTGGCAGTAAACTGCCAGTTAGTATACTAGTATACGAACTGCATAGTATAGTGGTAGTTCGCATACTAGTATTCACAGTCAGCATACGTCTTTCTTCCGTAGCCATGGTCTAGCTGACGCAGCACAGACAGGCCCGGGTGCTCCTCCTTCCTCTAAACACACGTGCCTATATGTGATTGGCCGACAAATTTCTGTGTGACCTGATTCACAGCAAATAACCCCACGTCTTCATAGGTCTTAACATGACTCAACGTCACGTCGCCGTCGCGCATGCGCAACATTGATAACAAACACAAAGACACTTCGTATTCTACGAGAGACGACTGGAGATGGATCTAAGCTAAAATTGACATAAACCTCGAAATTCTCATCTGGAGTTATTATTTATTTCCGAGAGGGTAAAATGAAGCTAGAAATGTTGCAAACAGTGAGATGCAGATCCAGCGAAGCTCTGTAGTTACGTACGGTGTATTGGTTGAAACTCCAATAATACCAAAATATGGTTTGGTGTCATATGTCGATAATCAAAGCAATTAATAGAGCAGTAAATTTAGGGTAAACTTAGCTAGAATTTACAGGCACTGATAGTGAGACTAGGTGTCGTCATGATAGATGCTCCACCCACTCATCCTTTCGTGACGTCTACGTGACGTTCAACCATGACCTAAGAATAATCACACACACACACACACACACACACACATAAAACCGACATGACACGACCCCTCAAACCTTTAGTAGAGTCTTATCCTGATGGTTTCGTGTGGTGGATCTACATTATAATCACACTGCAGTGACTGTGAAAAAAATTCATAGCCTGTAGTATCTGCTCTCCTACGCATTTCATATACCAGGTGCAAAGGTCTGTCCTCATCATTTGATGCAGTTTGGTTTCTATATAACTGCAGTCCCTTCCTCGTAATTACATCTGCATGGGTGGGATTCTGGCTTCTGCCAGGCACAGCTCAGAACCTGTGTGTTTCCTGACTCCTAGCAAACATTTCACCGCTTCCTTATATTGTACAATTACCTCCTTGGGGTGTTGGGTGATTCAGTCTCTGTGGACGTCATAGCGGCGTGAAATACCGTGCGCTTGTTGGCATGTTGTACAAGAAGTTGTTAGCGACACGAAATATAGAAGGTTCATGTAATCTCGATACAGTACTTATTTTTGCATTGTCACTAAACGACACCTCCAGGTACAGATAGTTACTACTATACGATAATATAATGAACCATGTTGTGAGCGCCACGGTGTCGTTTTGTTTTCGCTCAACACCAAACCATATTCCTGACAATAGTCAGGAATGGATGTGGCCAGGATTACCATTAATAACACTGCATGTAAATTTCTTAATTAATTAATTAATTAGATGACGAGGCATTTGGCTATGCCCAGACCTCCTTACTACCCCATGCGCCCGTGAGCTGTATAGGCCGAGTGGGAAAGGGTTTCCACCCAGTTCCTGTACAGACCTCACAGGGCGCTAGTCTTCCTTACCCAACCAACAAGCTACATAAAGTAAGCTTTATTGCGGTGATCGTAAGACACACACACATAGCCAAACAACACAGTCATCTAAAAAGTTACAACATGAAACAGTTGTAATACTTATGTACACGCAGGTACATATATCATGGCAAACAAACATACATACAAGAAAATTTTGGGTGGTGATCGTGCATGTCTCTGGCCCAGCAAACAAGGTGGTGATCGTCATGGGCCGTCTTGATAGAAGAACCCAACAGGAGACTGGGATGGTGATCGTCTGGGCTCTGCATCTCCACAACAGGTCGGGGGTGGGAAGACTGGAGTCGCACCGGCAGTCTTCTTTGCGTTTGTTGGCAGAACACTAGCTTCGAGTGCTTTACGAGGGCGCAGCCCTCTTACCCCTCACCGGGCGAACGCCCATCATGCTCGCCTCACTCTCGCCCCTGATGTCTGGTGGTGACACTGGTAAATCCTCACCCCACCCTCCAGCCCATGGACTACTATCAGCTTGAGGACTGACTTAAGCAATCCTAGGCTGGCCCAGGTGTGCATGGAAGGGTGGGCGAGGACCCCCCTCCAACTCATCGTAAACGACGAGATGATAGGGGGACTACCAGTCAGAGCCTCCACAAAGGCTCGAACACACAGTGAGTTGTAATACTCAACCTTACGGCCAGGTGCCGCATCCAGGCTGCCAGCCGCCGCATCTGCCACAACCTGAACGTCGATCACATGGGCTTGATTTCCCTTCCAGCAGACTATGTCGGGGTACCAGACGCCAGCGACAGTCGGGACTGCCGGCTCACGATGGGTCTGGTACCTTGCCCGCTGGAGGGCGGAGATGTACTTGACCAAAAGACCGTTATGTCTAGCCAACCTCACCCCTGCGGTGGCTAGGCACTGCTGGAGAATGTGCCCCAGGCTTTCCGGCCTGCTGCCATAGCATAGGTCGCAGCTGACTGCGTCCTTCTGGCGCCCTCTTGCGCTTCGGACCTGCATCGGCAACAAGTTACAGCTCGACTTTATTGCCTGCATGTAGGCTCCTTCACGCATGAGAGCACTACCATCCCTTACCCACGATGATGAGATTGGGGTCTACGTGCAGCCTTCCAGTCCCTTGCCATCGTGGGACGACCACTGTCGGTTTCGCCAATGTGCGCTTTCCTCCTCCCTCTGGGATGATGGGGAAGACCCATGGGATTCGGAGCAGTGCTCCCTAGCATCACTTCTAACTGCCTGGTCTCCAGCACCAGACAGTCTCGCCATCAGGTCATGCCTGAGGCGTGGGATTCGCGTAAGGAATAAAGTAACACCATCTTTGATCCCGGCATAAAAATACCCAGCGGGCGTATCAGCGGGGAGATGGAGGTCCGATCGGGTGAACTTTCACGTTTCCCAATCTATTCTTTGCAGGGTGGACTTTTCACCTCATAGTGAAGTGTAGGGTAGAGCAACTGCGGAAGCAACACATTGACAAGCATCCACATCTTTTACTGGAGCTTGGCTGGGCACCTTTGCAGGCGCCGCAACCCCCGTGACCAATCTCACCAACAGGAGTGAGGGCCCCTCCACCCAGTGAGTAGACCCCACCTGAACCCCGAGGTAGCAGTACAACTTCCCCGGGACCAAGGCTTGAATAAGCTAACCAACAATGTGGAGCCTTATATTTGACTGGACCATTTCTTCCCCTTTCTGTCTATTGCGATCCCGAGGGTGGCACATTTGCTGTGCCCTACTTCCAGGCCGAGGGATTGTGCCAAAGAAGCTACTGCCTCAACACTCCTCCTCAGCCCAACTGGGCTGGATGACAGCAGAACCACAGCGTCAATGAAGGCCAGATAGCGGAAACGAGTCCCACCCAGGTTGACGCCGACTTCCTCGGGGGCAGCAGACAGTGCCCAGTCAATGGTCACATTAAATAGCAGTGGTGACAGTGGGTCATCCTGCATGAAACCTCTGGTAATTGGCACTCTGATGCCATCTAAATCAGTATTGGCTTGGTCAAGCATATTCCCCACATAGGCAGTGAACTTCTCCCCCAAACCCCACCTCAGACAAGCCGTCCTGAGAGCGGGGTGCCCCACAGAGTCAAAGGTCTTCCTGAAGTCCAAGAAGGCCAAATAGCTTGAGCCCGACCTTGGCTTGATGGATAGCTTCACGAACCAACAAGATGTTGGCAGCGCAGCCCTCCTCTGTCTTAAAGCCCCTCTGGCTCTGGAGAAGGGGAGCGTGGGTTGCCACTCTTCTCATCAGAATTGGAGTGATTGTTAGGGGACGAAAGTCTGACAGACTGGCAGGCTAGTCAACCTTCGGAAGGAGTACTGACCGGCCCTGGGTCCAGCTGGTTGGTGTCCTACCTAGACACAAGACAGCGTTAAATAGCCACCTTAGCTTTACTAGGCCAAGGGCCTCGACGTCGGCTTTGGACCGTCTGTCTAAACCCCTAGCTGTTCTGGCATCGGTGGCCTGGAGCGCTGCCTTCACATCCCCCTCCGAGATTGGCTTCCAGATTTCTCTTTTCCATTAACTCTCTTGCAGGGGGTATGTTCCCCGGGACTAGGGATGAGCTAGGTTTAGCAAAGAGGGATTGCTAATAGTCAAAAGTGCCCTCCGGCTTTGGCCCCTCATTCACTAACCCCCTCTGTCCTGTGACTACCGTCCTAATTGCAAGACCTCCATCCCTCTTCCAGGCGGACTGGAATCGGGCATACTCAATCCGTCTCCTCCCCCTTGCATCCCTCGGAACCCGTAGGCTCTTATCGGGTCTTGGGCGAACCGAGGGAGGAGGCGGAGACCAGTCATCAAGCTGTCTCTGGACGCTAGTGGTGTCTCTTGGAACCTCAACCTCGAAGATGGAGCTGAGGGCCTCTAACTCTCGCCATATGGATTGAGTAGGGTCCTCCACTGGTGGAGGTAGTTCCACAACCGATGTTTCTCCCTCCCTTTCGGCCAGCGTGGAGGCCACTGGAGGAGAGAGTGGTTGCTGAGGTGGGGATACCAGTCCAGAGTCCGGTTCCCCCTCTGGCGTTAGGATGGAAGGCGCGGCGACAAACTCTGCAAGCAGAGCTCTGTACGCCGGCTGCCTCCTCTTTCCCTTTATAGCCTCGGCTGACCTGTGAGGTAACACCAGAGTGTGAATCCGCTCATTAAGCTCCCGCTCACCCAGATGGTCCCTTTCGAAGGCCGCCATAAGGTGGACTTCCTCCAGGTCCCATCGGACCTTTGGACGAGCGTCCAAGTGAGCGGCCTCAGCACCATGGAAACTTTCAGAGTGTTGGGCACGCTCATGCACACGTCTGCCCCTATAAGAGGCGAACGTGGCACGGCAGGTCGGGCACGTGGGCGAGTCGTGCTTGGGCACGCCTGGTGCAGTTGTACCCTCTGTCCATTGACTTGGACAGAGGGCTTAGAATAGAGCCTTTCTCTTAACAACTGCAGTCCCTGGTCCGCCCGGGACCATGGGGGAGAGTGCACTCTGTTCTTCGGGCCGGCTGAAAAGTCTGGGATGGCGGAGAACCCCAGATCCGAAGATCCAGCGGAACCGTGAGGAGGTGATCAGCCCGACACGCCGCTACATCCTATATATATATATATATATATATATATATATATATATATATATATATATATATATATATATATATATATATATATATATATATATATATATATATATATATATATATATATATATATATATATATATATATATATATTAAATATATGCCAGTTATATTAAATAACTGGCAGCTCGATGGAACCCCTTGGCATACCCACCGTGGCGGTGATGGTAGCAGAGCGGAGCACGTTCCCGGTGCACGACTAGATGCCCACAGCACCTGAGCTTGCTTATCACAGGGCACGCTATCGTAGGCTTTGCTTTAATCAGTGAATAATATATACAGCTTTGTTTTCTTCCAATACGCAAAGTTACCTTTGAAGCCAGTTCTCATCTCCTAAACAGTCTGACAACTCTGTTGCCAGGCTGTTTTCGAGATTCCAATTGGTGCCAGAAAGATGAACAAAACCATATCTTTTGAACCAGATTCTTGTTTACATAAAAAAAAAAGCGGCATGTATTTTGAATGGCAAACACAATAAAAAGATGCCAAAATTGAGGATTTAAGTGTGCAGGAGTGGGAGAGAAGGGAGAAAGATGACGTGTCTTGGAGAAGTGAGGTGCGGCGCACGCACGCGCACACACACACACCGTCCCGCCGCGGCTAACGAAACAATTTCCCGTCACTCCGTGTCAATATTTAATGTATTTTTCAGCGTTTTTCGGGTGTTTTCTAGGTTCGGGCGTTAAGAGAATGATGAGGAAGAGGTGGAAGGGAAAGGAGTATGAGAGGGAGGGAAGATGAGGAGTTACGGAGGAGAGGATGAAAAAACATTTCTGCGCCATATTATTATTTTTTCTTCGTTATTAATGAAGCTGGCATTATTTTGATATTTAAGTTATTATTAGTGAACTATAGCAAGATATAATATATAATAAAATCTGCTCTATCTGTTTTTGTTTGTCAATAAAATAACAATTTCATTTTATTTTTCATTTTTTCTTATTAGCACTCCTAGGACCGTTTTGGTATTAAATTTAAGACCTAAAAATATAAGAAACTTAGATCAAGTAATAATATCCAATAAAATCTATTCTAGTAATTCGTATTTTCAAATTTACAGTAACTCCGTTGCTGGGTTTGAAAAATTATTTCCTTTATATGGTAAGGAATTTGTGTCTGCTTTACGTAACTGGAAAACTTTTTTTTTATTCAGTCTATGTAATAGAATGTAGTCCGGCTGTATTTTCTTTCTCAATATTATAACTTTTTTTTGGTACTACTATCCCCTTTTCCAGTCAATGAAGACAGCATAACGAGGTAGTAACACGGATACTTGCTTGATTGATGTACATTTTTTTTACAGTGAAGAACCTATGAAACCTGATGGACAAATATGAAACCTGGAGGACAAAATATATATGTCCTCCTTAGAATACATGGTTTTAACTCTGCGGATATCAGGTATTAGAGTTCGCTCGCCGGTCAGGACATACAAGTCCCGTTTCAGCTTTCGATCTTATTTGTAAATGACCAATACAAATGAAAAAAACGTGCCATTATGTTTATTTTGGCCTAAAGAGAAAGAAAATGAAATGAAATATTTTTTCTTACAGCTGGAAATTATTTCAGGCAGTAAAGGATTAAAGCATATTATTAGTTACCTAAGAAAGCTGATGTATATGTTAGAGTATTATAATATAAACTGTGGTGTGCATGAACCATGGTGAGAGTGTAAGGTGTGTCGGAAAGGGGTTCATTTGACTCACAGAACTATGAGTCATAGCTGAATGAGTGTGAAAAACAAATCATTCCACCTAGCACAGTGGAGCTATCAACACTAACGCGCCTTGCTGACCTCTAATCTACATAGAGGATTATCATGGATCTGATCCCTCGGAATGAGGTATCGAATGAAAGTGACACTTGTGGGAGAGGTGAAAGGAATGTATTAGGTCGTGTGTGTAGGTATTATAAGGATTATTTTGTGATTATCAGGGTCCATGGTGTGGAACGCAGTGACGGCTGACTTGTATAGAGGGAACCAGGAAGTGACGTAACATAAGGCTCACGCTTGCAGTGTCTACTTGCGTTTGGTGCTGGCAGGAGGGCGAAAAGCTTCTTCCTCCCCCCCTCCCCCGCCGTTCACAATAGCCGCACTGTTTGGACGATATGGAGAAATGATAATCAGTTTCCCCTCAAAGTGAATGAACGACTCATATGCAGAAAGACTCGCCCCTTGTGCTCTCTGCCATGGGTGGCTGGAACAAGTGAAAACAGGGGAATGTGTCAGTGTTGGTGTGAATCACGATAGCCCCATTTCTGGACAGGATGAATGAATGAGAGGAGTGCAAGTGATTGATGGGTGAATGTTGGTGGTGATGCAGAGGTTGTTATTATGGAATGAGTGAAGAGTGGTATTGTTACTTAAGGAGTAGTGCTAATCAATAATCTACAATGCCACTACATTAAATTATACTGTGAAAATCAATCTTTACCACATTCTATCTATGGATCTTGTTGAGCTGTAAGCAGTCGTGGTTGAAAATTAGGTAGTAATTGTTTGGAGTTTTAGTTTTGTTATCGGCAGTAAGCTTAGTAATGGGGAGATTAATTTGCCTTAAGCTATGTTGGTCAGTACAGTTATAATCATGATAATCTTTTAAAAGCACCAGAAACTCCCACTGCAGTCTGTTGAAGGTACAGGCTACTTGTTACACTCGTGAAGACGCCCTTCAGTACCTCAACAATCTGTTGACACTTTTTTCCCCAATGATATACACAATAAAGGGATTACGAAACTTAAACTAGAATACTTCTTAATGATATACACAATGAAAGGATTACGAAACTTAACCCAGAATATTTTTTTCTTAATGATCTGCACAATAAAGGGATTACGGAACTTAACCTAGAATACAAAAACGTTAATATTATTTCAATATTATTCAAGAAGGATTAAAAATGGGAATGGTAGTCTACCAATGAAAAGTATGAATGGTTTGGTTGGAGCCGAGGACAAGACTGGCGAACCCTCCAGCAGATGTTTGTGTCGAGGCGGAGGGGGAGGAGCCTTGCACTCACTGACGGCTCTGCTGTTGTGAGTATTGTTGTTGTGTGTTTGCATTTTACATTGTCAAGTTTATGATAAAGGTAAGCAGGAAATGTGTTATGATTGGCAGTCACATCACGTATACTTCCCCGATGTATGTATTTGTGTAACCATACTCTCGCGTAAATTTTCAGAAAACCGCATCCTCATACTTTCAAGAAAACTTTAATATTTCATATAGAATTTTCTATTCTAAATTAGTATGATACCTGTTTTAGATCATGATATTTGATATGAGTCGGTGAGCTACTCTTTGCTGTATGGTATCTTTAAATGTGACAGTACATGGTGACAATGCCTGCTGCTCCAATCGCGGGTGTGGTGCCATGGCTTATCTATGAATGCTTACCTATGAACAGATGGTGGGGAAATAAGAATCTGCTTCTTTTGTTGCCCCCCCACCTCCATGGTCTAGTCAGTCAGTACTATATTGGTTAATATTTCTGCCGTATCGGGCTTTGAAAGTGGCAATTGTTCGCGCATTTACTACACTGTGGGAGTTCATTCCATTCATATATGATTCTTATTGGGAAATAGTTTCCTTACATTGTTGTTTTCCAGTGGTTCAGGTTGGCAAGCTTAATTGAATGGCCTCGCAGGTTGTTCCTATTGATCTTTAAAATCATGTTTACATACTTGCTTTCTTTTGTTTACTTTGTTGAATCTCGTCCTCTACAAACGCAGTTGAGGTGGACCTCCATTGGTACCAGGCAGCTCAGTGAATCTTGAGTATTCACATAAAGAGTTGTTGTTGAGATGGAGGAACCTGGTATGGAGGACTGGTCAGGAACTAATACCAGCCAATTATCCAGCTTGAGCTTGAAGTTGTCAGGAGATATATTGGCAGGGAGCTGAAAAGGAGTATGCCCTTTGATGGAGTGATCACTCTCTGGGATACTCCTTCAGCCCTCCTCACATAGCTGAGGCATCCTCTTTAGGGATGGTGATGTTCTTTGAGGCTGACATTAGGAACTAGGTTTTCCAAAGTTTTCCAAGTATATATTATAACATATCTTTCCAGACATTACTGGAGTGAATATAGCTTCAGTTGTTTCAGCCTTTCCCAGTAGTTCAGGTTCTGGACTCCTTGGATTCTGGTTGTGAATGATCTCTGGCCTGCTTCAGGTTTGGCAATTTTCCCCACTTTGTTAGGCTACCACAGCTGGCAACAGTATTCCAGCTGTGGCAGTACCAGAGCCATCCACAAGGTGACCATGCATTCAGGGCTTCTTGTGTGAAAAGTTCTTAAGATCCAGCCAGACAGCTGCCTGGCTGAATCAAGTGCCTTGTCTATATGATGTGTTGCTCATATATATATATGCCCAGGTCCTTAACATGATTCTTGGCTGTAATGAGGTTGTTTTGGGACTTGTATTCAGTTGAATTTATAATGTGGTCTAACCAGCTATACCTTATAAGTTCAAATCTTTTGCTGTTCAGAGCCATGTTATTTTGTTGAACCCAATCTATGACATTGTTCAGATTCCTTGCAGAACTGATGCATCTTGTTGAGTTATGATAGTCTCCCTATGCGTGTATCATCTGCAAAGGAGATCACTCTTGAATGCTGAACATTGGTGTCAATATCTCCAATTATTATGAGGAAGAGTAAGGGGCCTAGAACTGATTCCTGTGAGACATCACTGACTACTTCACTTGGAGGAGACAGATATCCTTGTACAGACACTATTTTCATCCTTCTAGTAAGAAAACTATAGAGCCATAAGCCAAGGTTACCACCTATATGCAGTGTCTTTAGTTTGTGTAGTTTGTGGAGGACAGTGTCGTGATCCACCTTGTCAAAGGCCTTGGGAAAGTTCAGATATATTGCATCTGTACTTTGGCCCTTCTGCATGTCATTTAAAAATGCGCTTGTAATGGGTTAGTGGTTGTGATAGGCAGGAGTGTCCCTGTCTAGAGCCCTGTTGTCCTGGGTTAAAGGGATTATTCCTTTCCTTGTGATTTACTATTTTGGTTTTTATTATTTGTTCTATGATTTTAATTATGTGTGATGTCAGAGTCACCAGGTTGTAGTTCTGGGGAAGGCCCATATGGCCTCCTTTGAATATTGGAGTTATTATGCATACCTGTCTTAATTGCTGAGGGGATAGTTCCATTAATGAGTGATTCTCTCCATAGCATCATTAAGGGCAAGGCCAGTTCATACTTGCAATTTTTGAGGAACTCGGGGTGGAATCTGTTGGGTTCTGCAGCCACATTGGGGGTGATCTTATTTATTGCTGCTATAACTTCTTCCACAGTTATGTCAATGTTGGTGAGCCACTGATCAATCTGGTTTCTACACTCTTGAAAGAATAAAACTGGATCTCTAGTTGTCATGTTTGCATCTGGAGTGGTAAATACTTTTTCATACTGGTGTTTAAGAAGTGGAGTAATCTCCTGGGGATCATCTTCAAGTTTCCCATATTCATTTTCCAGTGGTCTGACAGATGACTGGGTCTTCCTTTTCTCATTTGCATATGAGAAGAACTTTGTTTTCTTTGATGTTGGAAATTGCCTTTAATTTGTCCCTAAGTTGGTATGCATGTGACTGCTTTAGTTTAGCCTCAATATTCTTGATCTCTTCAATTAGTTTATCTTTTGTTTGTTGCCTAGTAGCCTTGACCACCCTCTGTTGGAGAGAGAACCTCCTCCTCATTAAGATTTTTCTATCCCTTGATGTGTCTCCTATTCTTTGTTTGACTTGACTTCAAGGGGATGTATTTAACACAAATCTTGAATCTTATGTCTAATAGTTGTTGGAGCATAGTCACTCCCTCTCCCTCTGTGGCTGTTTTCCCCAGTCCACTTGGCCAAGATCTTTTTTAACCAGTTCCCAGTTTATTTCCTGGCTGTAGAAATGTAAGTTTCCCAAGGATCCTTGAATGAGACTAGTTTTCAGGTGAATATCATTTGATAAATTTGTGATATTGTGCATACTTGCTGTAATTAGTCTATTACCTGATAATGTTGCATCATGCATTGTGTAGATGTATATGGTGCTTGGATTGCAGGTAATTAGATCAAGTATGTTATCCCTTCTGGTTGGTTGTTCTGTTATTTGTTTTAGATAGTTGTCATATATGAGAGCCTCTGCCTGATGTTTATCTCCAGCCATACCTCTGTTAAGCTGAAGACTATCCTAGCATGTGCTCAGGAAGTTGAAGTCCCCTGTTACCTTCACTTCTCTTTCAGGCATGAGTAATTCATTCAGAAGCCGAGTGACGCTATCCATTACTTCCTTAAATTTGGGCTGTTTGGGGGTCTATAGATATTTATTATCAGTAATTCTAAATTCCTCACCTGCACTGCTATCATCTCACAAAAGGTATTCGAGAGGGCAGTAAGTGTGTCTGCATTTGCTGCATATTCTAGTTTTATAAATAAGCTGGGTGTGATGTGTCCTTCCTCACAAATACCCTGTTAAAAGCCTGGTTCATTAGTTGTGCCATTTGTGTCACCCTTTGTGACGTTCCTATTGATATTCATTAGTCTGTAAACTGATTCCTTGTTAGATGCCTTTTGAGTAAATATATGACCAGAAATGTTTGAAATTTTCCTTTGAATCATTTGACACTCATTTTTCATATTCATATTTTGCCTTTTGATGTGAGATGAATATTGCCTTGGTGGATGTGGTTCTTTGGATCTGTGGGTATTATTGAAATATTAGTATTTCCATCTGAGTGCTAGGGTAGGTTTAAATTAATATAGTTCATTAATTTCATTGCTAATCCCTTCATTGTGTAGATCCTTATAAAAAAAATCCCCCTAGAAATAAATACACAGTCAAGGTCTCAAAATCAGTTTGCAAAGGTTATTCCCATAAAACCCAACTGTGAATATGAGGTGAATGTTTTGACAGGTTTGGTTCCTTGTTATTGCCTGTTTATTACCTAGTTGGGCTCCCAAGTAGGGAACCTTACAATGGCTAGCACACCAGCCCAAGGGCTAGAAAGTGTGTTATATGCCCATAAACAATAACAAATCCAAACATTCAGGAACCAATAACTACAACAGTGTGCAGCTTCTTGACATAATAATCTGTTGCAAAAATTTGCAAAACTTCACCTAAGAAGTTACACAGGCCATTTTTGGAAGAATCCAAAGAGGCAACATTGTGGGAGATGACTGCAGTCTTAATTCTTATTGTGAAAAATGTGTGTCTAGCATCACAGCTGTCAAAACTAAATTAAACCAAATGTTATATGCCCCAAATCATGCAAACTAAATGTGAGGAATAGCTTTATTCAGTGGCAGCCACTGAAAAACTGATAGTATGGTGTCAAAAACAAATGCAAGGCCTTGAAAATACTTGAATTTGTAGTGAATGATTGTTAATTGAAGCAATGGCATCATGAACTGTGGGCCATCATCATGACAAAAGGCATGTATTACTGGAAAAATGTATGGCATGACATAAGTGGTCAGATGAAATTGAACATCGCTATTGTTGTACAAGAAGGCACACACAGTAGTTATGGATGTCCCCATGTTTAAGATTTCATTATTCAGAGTATTTTGTAAGCTATCGTTGCCTGCCGTAATCAATAACTGCATCTTTAGTTAATTTTTTAAATTTAACTGAAGCCAGTGAAGCTCTGCTTCACTGACCTCTTGTAAAAAGTTTGCATAAGTTAATTTGTTAGACAAGGAATGAATTTCAAGCAACAATAGGTTCATCATATAAGTGTCTGCAGTGTATGAAGCATATGATATAGGATGTAATAAAGATCTAGTGTTAATTCTTTGTCATTGTATCATCCACAGCAGCCACCATGACCATCTTCAGCCTGTACATCCTTAGTAAGTCAGGTGGCCTCATCTACCAACATGACCACAACTTGCCTACCATTGAGAATGAGAAGACCTTCAGCTTCCCCCTGGAGCTCAAACTTGACGTGCAGAACAGGAATGTCATGGTCTCTTTCGGCCAGCGGGATGGCATCAAAGGTAACAATGCAGCAGCTAAAGACAGACCTTATCACGGGTTGACCTTTTTTTTTAAAGTAAAGATTGCTAACCACTATATACCAGTCTGTGTTGTCAGCACCATTATTTGAATGCCAGTGTCGTTATGTTGTCCCTTCTTCAGTTTGTGTCAAAAATACTACCTGTGTTACATGTGAACAGCTTTTGTAGTAAGCCAAGTGACTACCTATTTGCAAGCCAGTGTCATTGTATTGTCCCTTTTTCTCTCTGCAGTTGGTCACATGTTGGTGGCCATCAATGGAATGAAGGTGACAGGCCAGCAGCTGGATGATGGCCGGGATGCCCTACAGGTACTGCAGGATGAGGCCAACTACCCTATCAACCTCAAGTTTGCCCGGCCCAGACTCACCACCAATGAGAAGATTTTCCAGGTGTGGAGCTAACCTGTTCACAACCAAACCCTGGAGAACATTCAGGTTCATATCATATCATGTTGTATATTTGTTATTTAATTGCCTGCTTTCATTCATAGCAAATTTTGTAACTTTGGGTTATTGATATGACTGATACCCCATTTACTTTTCTTTGTCAATCATTACTCTTCATTTTCATGTCATCAGATCAGTACAGTTTTACACTACAGTATGCTATCAGTAGTTTGGTGGCCCCTTCCTGTCCTTTCAAACTAATCATCATTCCTCATTACTACCTTACATAAAAAAAAATTACCTTACAACACTTTGTACCCCATGGCAGGCATCCATGTTCTACCCGCTGTATGCCTTGGCCTGTCAGTTGAGTCCAGAGCCAAGGAGTTCTGGCATTGAGGTGCTTGAGGCTGACAACTTCAGGATGAATTGCTTCCAGACCCTCACAGGTGATCACTTGTTTAATTTCCTCATTGTGCATATCATATTTCTATGTTGTGGTGCTGTCAGTATGTCACTACGTGTCTTTGTATGTATATATTCTTTTCAGATTTTTTTTGCATCTATCTCTGTGGCCATAGTCTCTTATTGTACACTCCTTTCTCTTCTCTATATATGTATACTTGTTAATATCTCTCTCTCTCTCTCTCTCTCTCTCTCTCTCTCTCTCTCTCTCTCTCTCTCTCTCTCTCTCTCTCTCTCTCTCTTATTGTGTGGTCTTATTTTCTTCCTACCTCTTCTTAACTTATTGCCATTTATTAGCAATATCTTACTACCTATGGGATGGGAGAAAGGTTAGGAATATTGAAAAGCAGCCTTCTGTATGCATATTACTTAAAGCACATTAAACACTGAGTGTCTAGGAAGCCACAGTGAATATTGGTCTGCTGCATCAAGAAAGGATAGAATCTGTTGTGTACATTCATGAATCCATTTTTTTTTTTGTTACTCTGCCTAGAAAGATGAATTTTCAGATCTGTTAGATATATGTTATTTACTGACCCAGACAAAGCACCACACATCATTCTCACTCTTAATTAACCCTATTGTTATAAGTAGTGTCTATATTCTAAATGCTTTAATTTTTCAGGAGTAAAGTTTATGGTGATCTCGGACCCCAAACAAAGTGGTGTTGACGCACTGCTTCACCGAGTGTATGAGCTGTATGCCGACTTTGCCTTGAAGAATCCTTTCTACTCCCTTGAGATGCCCATCAGATGTGAGCTGTTTGATGAGCACCTCAAGACTGCCCTGGAGCAAGCTGAGCGCCCAGGCTTCAGCAATGTCTGATCTGGTACTGTTACTACCTATAGTACTACTGTCTTGCATTGATTCCTCCACTCCATCTGTTGTCTGTAATTACTGCTTCAGTCTCAGAGAATTGGTATGACTTGTGATCCATTTAGTTGTCGATAAGATCTTCAATTTCATTGTTATTGTATTCCATTGTTTGATCGAAGGCTCTTTGTCAATCAATGTACATTTATATATAAATTTTCAGGGAATTCAAGAGGAAAATATGGCATAAATAAGTATAAAAATCAAGTCATTGAGGAGTGTTATTATGTGCTAGACCAGCACTAAGGTAAAGCATACAGCATTGTGACAGTGATGGCCTGGGGTTGCGATGGTGAGACTTTTCTGGTCAAATCAAGAGCCATATGTGCAGATTGACCTTGCAGGTTTTCAGCAGCAAGTCCAATGCCTTACTGGAGAGCCACCTGCTCCCCATAAAAGGGTGCGAGATTGGTTTGCTGTACTGATAGAGAAAACTCTGGAAGTCCCTGTGCAGACAAGAGTAGTACTTTAGGGTTGTTATGCAGGACACACTGCTTTGTTTTCATCCTATTGTATCATGTCAGGTCTAAAATAATTTGCATATTATTCATTCCATACTCTGTTTCCATTGGTTGCTTTACTGTATTACACCAAGTCTGCTTTGACAATTTTGCCTCCTAAAAACATGCATGTGGTAACATGGTCACTGGGTGATGCTTGCACTCTCTGGTTGGCTGATGGGTGGGTAACATATTGTGGTCTGTTTCAGAATATGCAACAAACCGTGTTTTTTGCCATAATCTTAATTTACTTAAAATGTATTTGATTATACATGTGTAAGTGTCTTGCAAATAACCAAGGATATTTGTAGAGGACCAAAGCAGTTTGTTGCACATTTGAAGTGGGTACTCTGCCAGTCAGTGTGTGAGAACATTGCAGCAGTGATACCATGTTTTCATGTCTTAAGTGGTGAAAGTACAATGGCAGACTTTGCATGGTGGAGTGTAGTTATTTTTAGATGATACATTTATTCTGTGAACCAATTCCAGATTCAACCATATTATTCAAGTAGTGTTCAGCTCAAATCTTGGTTTAATGATTCATATTACTAACCCTAAGCATCTCTGAGGCTGAAAGGATAAAAAAAATACCACAACAAAGCTGTATATATGTATAGTATATTTATTGTTGATTAATGAAGCTTCATGTTCTTACAGGATGTCAGAATTAGACTAAGGTTAATGAAAGAAAACAACCAGAATGACAAGTTATGGCACTCAACACCAGAATAAAGGAATAAGAGGAAAGAATCATTATGTGGAGGCAGGAATTCCCACACATTTTAACAGGTCTAAAGCCACCGCATCCCTCGGCAAGCTTGCCAAGCCATCCACAGGTACTGAAGCAAATGAAAGTTGTTCATTTGCTTCCTATACTCTTATTAAATATTAGGAAATGGTAGCCATGAACATTATCTTCCTTAATAATGAGAAATAAGAGGAGGCATCTATTATTTTGAATCCACTGGTGGAGCATTAAGCTTTACCCTTCACTCAGTGCTGAAGTGGGAGAAGGGATGTACTGCACATGGCAAGAAAAAACTTGATCATTTCTGTGGTTGTAATTATGTCAGTAGGATTACTTTTCACAAGTACTTTGCAAACAATATGATTTGTTAAAATTACATTTAAAGTTAATCAAGGGAAGTATACAATAGATTATAAAAGTAGGAAACCATATGGCATTTCACTCATCAGTAATTGATGGTCTGGCAAAAAGTATCACGCCTTGGTGTATACTTTATAGGTTCAAACTACATTATGTTCTTGAAGTGGCTTTTGGTCTCCACACTTGTCCATTGTTGGAAATGTTTCTGAAACCCCTTTTACATAATGGCTACCAGGTGTTGTGCTCTGCAGACATTTCTCAGATCTCAAATTGGGACCCTTTCAATGACATCTTCAGCTTATGGAACAACCAGGAAGCCATGTTTGAAGAGTAGGAACCCTGGCAAGTTCAGTGCTTGGCCAAGAAAACCTAGATCAGGTACAAAGAATGGGCCAGAGCATTGTCATGAGGCAGCTGCCAATTGCCTCCTTTACATCTGATCCAGGCTTAGTTCATCAGATTCCTTACTTTCTAGATATGACTCCCTGTGATATCTAGCTGTTCCATAAGCAATGGTACTAAAAATATTCTAATTCAGAGCTAAGGAGCTATCAAACAGAATGTAACTATGCTCCTGATACAGAATTTTACAGAAATGCTCCCAGCAATGGAGCCACTAAGGGCACGCTAAAGAAAATCATAGGTATAACCTACAAAATACAAGTTACTGTTAGTTCATTAATGTAAGGTCAGATACTTTGTGACAGACCTTGTACTTCAGGGCAAAATGTAGGACTACTGTAGTCCATTTCCTTGTAGCACACAGCTGGACCCTGAGCTGCTTTTTTAACCTTGTTGCTCATTGATCTGTAGCTCAGTTAGTCAGTGCTCTGCTTAGCATAAACACTCATTTAATGTTAAAAGATACAGGGAAAAAATAATCATGTACGTTAAAAATGAACTTGAAAGCTGCTTTTTTAAATTACCATACCAAAATTTAAAAAAATAGAGGTACTGTGTGTGTGATAAAGTTCTCAATCTAATGCTGCTGTTAGTAGCATTAGATTTCAGATAAGGCAGAAAAGAAGGATGGTAAGCAACTTTTTATCCCTAGCTGTAGATGCAAGACAAAAGGCAGAAAAGAAGGATGGTAAGCAACTTTTTATCCCTAGCTGTAGATGCAAGACAAAAGTGGCTTGGCATCATGAGGACAAACATGTGCACACAGCTGTTATCTTGAGTCAGCAACTGAAGATAAAGCTACTTGCCACTTTTTTTTTCTGCCTTACCTAAAATCCAATAATAATATAATGTTTATGCAAACTTTGCTCCACATACCACTTGTGTTTATTTACAACATTATGATAATTACATCCATGAAAAAAAGGCAATTGAACAAAGTGGTATAAATATTTTAACTCTATCCTTGACTTGCATTATATGAATTATTTTTGGTAAAAAATCGTCTTGTTCAAAGTGAGGGAGATGAGGGAAGAGAAGTAGAACTTGCACTGTGGAGAAGCTGGTGTTTACTGTAAGTGGGAGACAGGCTGACAAAGCCACACAATCAGCAACAAGGTTACTACAAAAGTGATTTAGGCTCCAGTTGCAAGCTATGATTGAATGAACTATAAAATCCTCATGGATGGGTAGAGAATTTCTCGAGGATAAGAATCACAGATGCTTTGATCTAAATTATCTCTAATAGGATACTTGGTCAATGAGGGTTATTTACCAACATGCCCCTTGTAATGTGTGGGGTGTGTTGGCATCGTCATCTTTTGTATAAATGAAATGAGAAAATTTACTTGAAAAGTAAGAAACAAGATGTTTTCAATCCTATTTCGACACTAACAGTTTTATTATGTAGGAAGTTGCATATAATGTTTTGGCAATCCACACCAATAGACCATCATTTCAAAACATATCTACACATGTACAAGTAATAATTACATTTGAAGGAATACTATACTCACATATAGGTCCCACAACACTAAATTTTTCCACTTGGCAGCACTGAAGTGTGAGCCTAAAACTGAGCTGTTTTATGATTATACTAAACATTCTGGTATGTACAAATATACAAAATGTAAAAACAGCTACAAGCCAGTAACAGGGAACATCTTAATCCACTAACAGGACTACAGCACATAGGAGGTACTGACACACTTTGGGAGCAGGACTCTTCCATTTGCAGCACATAGTTCAGCATGCAATTTTCAGTAGCAGGAGTGCATGACTATACTTATCTCCTGATATTCCCATATTCTGTTACCACACATTTCCTAACCCCACACCTACAATTCAAGTATGGGAGATTAAGCCATTCCTATTCCACTCCAAAAACCTTAGAACTCTACTGCTAACTCCTTTCTACAGTACTTCACTTCCAATATAATATACATTTTACACACAGCTATGAATATCAAGATTCATCTATACTTAAGGCAGTTTGTTTACATATAACTCATGAAAGGCACCTGTACATGCAGACCTGCAGACTGCCTGATGCCTCAGCAGTATTAACTCAAATGTAATCTGACAGTTGCCTTACTTCTGTGTGCTACAGAGTATCTTAAGACACAAGCAACATAACCAATATCTCCTTAAATAAACATAACCAATATCTCCTTAAATAACATTCACAAACAGTAGTCTGTTTAAAGCATAGTGATAGTAAAATGCATAATTTACAAAAAAAAAAAAAAAAAAAAAAAACTACAAATCCTAGCTGGATCCTGGGAGGAAAATAGCATGACAATAAGTAACTCTATATATGTATATATATACTGATCATGGTCTTAAATGATTCAGCATGTGCAAGCCTAAAGTCTGCTTATAAACAGATTACTGAACTTGAAAGTATTTTCTGGTACTCCAGGAATAGAGAAGCTTATGCTAACATTATTGTGTTTGTGCACAAAATAGTAGGGGTTTTGTTCTTTGATATGTTCAATATACAGGTATATCTCGGTAATATAGGCTAACTCATGTACTGCCTTTCCCCCTGCAAACCAGACCCTTTATGTCAAAAATTTGCTTGGAGTAAAAAAAAATCTACAGTTATAGAGATTATTAAGCCATGTGTATTCCAAAAACTGACAATTGTTTGTGGTGCCAAGAGTGCTTGTTGGCATGTTAGGGGCTGGCCTGCTTAAGTGTGTATGCAGGATAGGGGCTAGCCTGCTTTAGGTGAGTATGCAGGAGTGGCAAAATGCCATATAGGACTGGGTCTTGGCCAAGAGTGCTTCAGTGATGAGACAAAAAATTAATATACTGAAAGAAAATAAGTGTCTGTGAAAGAAGCAAGCAAGGAGACTGAAATTAAATGTGGTCTGAATATCAGACAGCCAGCCATGTACACACCTGGTATGCTGGGTAACAATCCTCTGATTGGTATAGTGCACATTTTCTTTGATAAACTTAACTGTTAAAATTTACTCCAGTAGAGCTCTTTTTTAAGATGTCATCTCTTGCTTTCAGTGATGATAACAGTACTTGCATGCTAATGGGTTATGTGACAACCTCACTTTCTATGCCACTGCACTGCCAGTCACTTGGGTGGCAGTAATAATTTGTTTATAGAAAATTTTGATCTTTTAAAGTCAATATACCTACATGTACAATTCATTATCAAAAAGTCAAATATATTGCTGATTCATGACATTTCAAGTAACCTCTACCACCAATGATTGCAGTCACTATGTGACTGAAGCATCCTTTGAAACATGACCATCACTGCCAAAATTCACACCTGTAGTCTATAAGCCTGCATTGGTTTGGTATGTATGATCTCTCCAGGTTGGAACATTTCTCTCTTTGGATATACATTTTTGCCTGCATGAAACAATTCCTATATTGTTATGCACACTTAATCTGATGCCTGGCACTTCTTTTGAATTCTAGTATTACACTATATTCAGAATTCTGGCAGACACCCACATTTGTGAAAGCATATATTTTCATCACTGTTGTACTAATCACTGCATCAGTAACTTTTAGGTAAGAGTTGAGGGTCTCCAATCAATGTTTCAATGGATCTTACTCAGTACCAGGTTATGGAACATGTCATAATGACTGGCCAGTGATAAGGAACAATGCTGAAATATTTCAAGTCATTAGCATCCAGCTGCGGAAGAGTATGTTTATGCCCCATCACTTTTCCATTAATTATTATTACCCACATATGCACCTTTGTTTTCAACTAATTCTGCACCATGAAGTTTCAGTGGAATGCCTAATCCAGTAATAATCCCAAATTCAAGGGAAACTTTCACACACTTAAAAGTACTCAGGAGCTTGCCAATATCAACCTCACAAAAGCTCTCTAAGGCATCAGTATCACCACACTTATAGGGCCTACTGTAGAGCTACAATAAGGCAGTTTTCATTTCACTATCTTATCTATTTTGATGCAAACATTTACCTCAAGACAACACCACACTGGCTGCTGAAGTGTCAGCAGGTAAAGCATCAAAGGCCTGTCTTCATCACATTATCACAGCAGTTCTTTAAACCCACACAACCAACTGTTTTTCCACACATCTGTTCCTCCTGAAGACTCCCCAGTGCTTAGCAAGTTAGTTCTTACAAATATGAGACAGACTTATTCAGCAATAGCTGTCTGTGGCTACCTGCAAAGCAGGATCAGTAAGGGAACCACACTCCGGGCGTGCACACCAGCCTGGGTGTTCCCGCCGGCCCCCACTCCTCCTACGTGGCACCCGGCGAGGCGAGCCTGATGGGGCAGAAGAGTCATCGCTGGTGTCTCCAGGTATCTGGGTGGGGCGTGCAGGAATGGCTGCTGGTCCCCAGGGAATGCCAAGGTGCTCAGGAGAAGGGGCATCTCTGCTGGGAGAAGACTGACCCTGGAGAGTGACACAAGCAGGGCCAGCACGCAGACCCTCCCTAATACGGAGTGGCATGCTGCGGGCAGTGAGGCTGTGCACCTGTAGGATGAGGAAGGTTGTTAGACTCTCTCAAATGATGCACAACAATGTATTCACCGGGATATCCTCACTGATTTTTGAAGCACTGGACCTTAAATAATTTACTTGAACAATAGTTTGATGGGCTAAGGATGCCACACAAGGGCATGCTTAGTAATGGGGATCATTATATTTTTAGGGGCAATGACTGGGGGCAAAAAATGCAATCAAAGCTGTCCTGCTTGACATACACACACACACACATACACAGACAAACATTAAGCAAAAGGATTTTCTAAGTAATAATTGTAGCTCTACAGCAAACTACTAAGCAAAGTGAGACAATAACTAGATCTATTATCATCATTTACATTACCCAAGTGCTAAAATACATTTTAAAAACTGCTAAATATCTTGGTCATTATTTGCAAAAAGGATCTTGTAATGAAAAAATCAGTACCACTGAAAAGTGAATCACAAAAACACAAAACTTACAATATTTACAGTTCCAGTGTAAACTTCTTTCTACACCACTGTCCATTATTTAAAAATAGAAGCTGCATGTAAAAAAGAAAAAAAATCATTGACACAAACAAGGCAGCAGAATGACAGCCAAGCAGCCTTGATGGGCTGGTGGGTGTGGAGTATACTTGTATTATCTCTGGAAATAGTTTTGGACTACATGTCTTTTGCCCTAATCGGTGAATTGGTTCATTAAATGATCTGTAACTGCAAGTATGCGGTCTGCATAAATCTATTATCTGTAGATTTAGTCTATGATCAATGCATTTTGCATATGTTTGTCTTGACCAGTCACTGCAGTCATTTTGAAGGCATGGTTGATGAGAAGAATAAGAGAATAAAAGGTCATGCTAATTTTGTGTCAGAAGTCAAACAGAATTCTTTAAAAATAAATAAATAAATTCCCATGGAAATGGTGCAATAAAAGTTATCCCTTATATCTGTGAGCAAACAAGAAAAGCTTTGCTATAAAGAAGAGTGAACACTTCTAGAAATGTGAAAACACATTATGAAATTCATTTATACTTACAAGTGCATGAGCTGCACAAGAAGCAAATGAAAAAAATAAAATCTTCAAAACATAAATATACTGATGTATTACTCTAACAACAGATAAGAAACACATTGGTACAAAAATTTTCATTTGACAAGTCAGTCCAGTGTTTGTTCCCAAAAGGCAAATAAAGTTGGATGCAACTTAGCAGTAGTCCACACAGGTGAGAGACAAGAAGACGAGTAACAGTCCAAAACAGTCAAGGCAGCACCCAATGTATAGGTCATAGTCACACCACACAAGACAAGGAAACAAAACATTTCCTGGACACCTTTGCAGTCACACCCAAACAAGAGTAGCTTCCATGGATGGCTTAGGATTTACTAAAAGAATCATCAGTGGAAGAATCAGCTTCAGGAATCCACGAGAGCTTGAAACACCAGCCAGTTTCAATGACAGTTTCTCTCAAAACTTTTTTTTTTTTTTAAGAGAAATAAATGGATAAAAAATTAATTAAACAATGGATGAATTTCCTGAGAGAATCTGTCAGAAAGATAGGCTCTGTGTGACCTTCAGGTGCAGTACCTCATCCTGGGCACCATGCACGAGGATCTGTAGCACTATACCCTGGGCTGGTCCCCCTCAGGCCCTGCTGGGTCCTGACTACTGGCTGAAGGAGCAGTGTCACTGGGAAAGTCCACGCCTTCATCCTGGGAATCCTGGTTGGTCAGCTTGGGTGGAATCTCCTCACTGGGAGACAAAGAGGAGGAAGACTTTTTCCTGGACTGAGATCTTAGAGGAGAAAATGGGGAATTGAGAGGAACAGATGCATCCTTCATTTTTTCTTTTCTTGCTATAATCTTTGCACTAATGCCACTTTTACCCGTACGAGACTCCATCATGATCAACTCCTTGAGGATCCTGGGATCTTCTTGTTCAATATCCTCAGCTGTGTAATCTATATGATTCACTTTCTTTGTGACATTTACCACTTTGACATGGGAGCTGTCACTTGCTTCCTTTCCTTTCCTTTCCTTTTTGATGAAAGTATCATTCACCTCAACTGTTGTTATCACTGAATCAGGCATGTCACTGGTATCTTTATTCCTTTCTCCTTTCTTAGCATCCTTAAGTACCATAGAACCATGTTGCCCAACAGAAGAGAGAGGCTGTGGTTCTGCTGGTGCAATGACATGTTTGTCATTCACAGTAATCTCCCCTTTGAATGGTGGTGAGGCTCTGCCACTGACAGTAATTTTAGTAGAATAATCTGGATTAGATTCACTTTTGCCACCTCCAATATAGATGGTGCTCGCATGGAACACATCGCCATCACTGCTATCATCAGATAATTTTTTCCCTGACACACTAATACCTGTCTGAGAGTTCTTTGTCTCTTCATTTACATTCTTGAAGTAGGAGTGACTCAAACTCTTCTTCATGGGCATTGGTTCAGGTTTAGGCTTTGGTCTGGTGAGGCTAGAAGTTTTAGTTAGGGAGGTGTGAGGAATCTTTGAGGGAGCTTGTGTAGAATTGTGTTCAACTGCAATAACTGTCTTGTAAGGCTCTGTACTCTCAGCATTAGGTTCTTTCTTTGGTGAAACAATGGGTGCAGAATGTTTCTTCCTGTCAAGAGATTTTATATTAGAATAGTCTTTCAGTAAATCTTCTACACTCTTGTGTCGACGCATTGTGTTACCTCTACTTGAAGCCTGCCCACCATCACTAGAGGAAGATTCCTCTGAGAAATGCTGAACCTCCTTCTTGAGATGCTCCTGGAATGCAGAAACATGAGCCTCATTTAAGATTATTTCAGAAGGATCCTCTCCAGAGCAATAGACAATTGTAGCAGCAACATGTTCGTCATCCTCACGAGATTCTAAAGGAGACTTGTTTCCTTCAGAGGAATGACCAGTCACTTTTGGCACACTTTTTTCCATGTCTGCAATCTTTTCTTCAACACTGTTTGTCTCCTGGCTGGGCATTGTCACTATTGCAACACTGGCTTTCATCTCCTGGCTGGGTGTTGTCACTACTGTAACACTGGCTTTTGTCTCCTGGTTGGGTGTTGTTGCTACTGCAACACTGGCTTTTGTCTCCTGGCTAGGTGTTGTCACTACTGCAACACTGGGTTTTGTCTCCTGGCTGGGCGTTGTCACTACTGCAACACTGGCTTTTGCCTCCTGGCTGGGTGTTGTCACTAATGCAACACTGGCCTGGACAGAGTCTTTAGGTGCTGAGGTTGTGCTGGTGTTTTTGTGCATGATTTCTTTCTTCGTGGAGCCATTCACTGTTGTTGGCTCATACATTCTCTTTGGGGATTGTGATTTCTTACTACTTGCAATAGTGTTTAAATCCAGTGGATTCTTTGAATCATTACCAATACTTGTAAGGGTCTTCTCACTCTTGGCTTTCCTGAGAGTTGTAGGCAGTGATGCAGGCTCCTTTCTCTGATCTAGGAACCTCTGCTGAATGTAGTCATCATCTGCTCCCTGAATGCTGAAATTTTCCTCAGCCTTCTCATCAATTTGATGAATATCATGAAGGGACTTCTGCCTTGTATATGCTCTCAAGAAGTTAGACATGCTTCTTTTTCCTTTTGGTGCAAATGCATAACCTCTTACACTTGGTGAGTTGTGCTGCTGCCTGGAGAAAGAAGGTGGAGGACTCTGGTTTTCTGGTTGATGCAGGTCTACCAGGCTTTGGGATTTTGCATACTTTCTGAAAGGAACTGAATTCTGATGACCACTAAAACTGAATCGTGGATTTTGATCCACCTTGATGATCGTGGACTGTCGCAGGGTAGCAGGTGCATCCTCTTCACTACTAGAGGGCGTCTGCTGCCGCCCCACACTGGAGGGCCCCTGTACTTGCTCCACACTTGCCTCACTTGTGCTTGACAGCCGTCTTAAGTTCATCTCTTTCTGGTCAGCACGGGAAGATTCACTGGAGGTGGAGTCCCGTTTTCTGCTGTACACATGGACAGGAGAACTCCTGTTTGTCCTACGGAGGGTCACCCCAAAGAAAGTCCCAGGGGCCTGTGTATCTGTGTCCTTGGGGTCAAAGTGGGATGAGTCTGTGTCAATGAGGCTAGAGGTACTAAAGCTGTATTTGTTACTGAGAGAGACTGGAGTTGGGGGCAGGCTCATGCTGGTCACTGTCTCTGCATCATCAGACTCCCAGTTATCACTACTGTATGTGTCAGGGTCTGGGGGAGGTGATGGTTTGGCCAGAGACCTTACCTCCTTCATGACGTAGGGCTTCTCATTGCGCTTGTTGAGGTTGTTGGTGTACGTGGCTCGATCAGTCTGGGGAACTCGCCCACTGCTGTGGATGTTCTTGCCGGAGTGGGAGAGTGAATTCTGTTTGTGGAACAGAAATATTAAGCAGGAAAGAGTTAATTAATTGGATGTGTAACTTTATGAGCAGAAGCTGCATTGGTAAATTAAGCATGAATTCCATTTACATGTCCTATTCTACTTCAGCTAAACAAACTAAATAGAAACAAACTATTTATCTGTCTGAATCAAAGACAGCAATAACACACCAATACAGCAAAAACTCACATTTTTGCCATGCTTGTCCAAGTTGTTCACCTTCTGGGGACCTGTGTCAAACCTGGAGGCCAGCTTCTTGACAGAGGGCAGAGCAGGTGACTCTGGGGTATGGTGGGAACCATCGCTGTCCATGGCCTCTCGATCACTATATCCACCAATACTCTCTAAGGACCTTCCCAAGTGGCTCAAGGTAGAGTGGTTAGGTGGTTGCCCATCTATGCTGCTACTGCCTACTGAATTGATGCTGGTAGTGCTCTGTTGGGGCTGGTGAGCAAGAGACTGGATGTTGGAGACTTTGGTGGTGGGACGAAGGCTGTCCATGCTGGTGTGGCGGAGGAGGGGCTGCTGAGGGGTGGCCTCTCTCAGGGGCACTGAGATGGTGTCTTCACTCACTGTCCTCCACAGGTCATGTCGAGGTGGCAAGAGGTACACCTCTGTCCCAGATGCTCAGGTTAGTGGCACACAGTACATGACAAGAGGTTCTGCCTACATTAAGAGTGTGTGCTGTCTCATGACTTAAAACTGATTTATCTGTGTGTCACTCCTCTGTTACCTACCTAAACTTCCTTCCTCAAGCCTTGACAGAGCTGTGTATAAATTCTATCAAATGATTGATATAAAAAATTTCCCTTAACATTTACTTTGGTTATGTATCTATCTATATGCCACAACACACACAGATGTACATGTGCACACATATACAAGCACACTCACAGAAACATTCTCTAAGATATGACCAAACTGGATCTTATCTTCTGGATTTCTATAGGTTCTACTTCATTCACAAGAATAACATAAATAGTTTTGTAATGAACACAGCAACAAGCAGATGCAGCATTTTGGTCCCTTCAACTACCTTAGCAATTAACAAATAGCAAAAACTTCCTTCTACATGGTCCCCCCCTTCCTCCCTCTCCACAGCCCCCCTACAGACCCACCAGAGCGGGGATGGTGGAGGTGTTCAGTGGAACTGTCTGACAGAGTAGAGATGCCCCGCCCTGGAGCATGTCGAGCATACGTCTCCCAACGCCGCTGTTTCTCGTCAATGGTCCGCTGCAGCCGGGCCACCTCCTGCTCCACACGTGCTGCCTGTGATCAGTGCAGGGGACAGTATCAGAGCCTAGTTCTGATTGCCTTCACCTGCAACCAGTATTTTCTCCACCTCTGGGCACTATAAGATCCATGAGACTGAACTGTATCAGATAAGGGCTCCTCATATGTATGCCACATATCACATAATTTTACAAGATCATTTCAATAATATATATATATTAAAAATTTTAAGTGTGATTAATCTCATATCACAAAGATCACAATCAACACATGAATTATAATGTGAGGATGTGTGGCCAAGGATCTGCAACACAGATACTAATGGCACAGAGCTGACAAGCAGTGTCAAAAGTATCAAGAAAGAAACATGATGATCCAAATTGTGTGATGGACCAGATGTGGCATATGCCAAACAATAGAAATGCTCTTTAAATGAACAAGTTGTCCATTATTGTGTGTATTACTTTATATGACTAAACACAGAATTATACACATTAAATTAGCAATTTGCAATACTCCAAAGATAACTAACACTACTTCAGACTGTCCTACCTGAATATCTTTGAGTTCGTCCTTCCAATCCACAGCCTTGCAGGAGCCCACCACCTCAAGACTTCCTGCCTCCACCTCACTCTTGCCTTGGCTGTCCCTCAAGTTCTGTATCTTGCTGGTGACACTGTTTTGGTTGCCTCCTAATGCAATCCTGATCTCCTATTGGAAAGACAAACACATCAGCAGACAGAAGTAGAGTACCATTGAGTGTACTTCTAATTTGATAGAACATCATTAGTTCATATGATAATGTATGTATTCCTAGACACAAATCAGCTATTTGTTGCATCCACTATGAAAGTGTCAGCCAGCTGAGATCATGTGGCACTGTGGCATGATGATAGGGATGACAATGCAAAGGGGAATGGCACCGTGACACAATAGGTGGTGTTAAAGGGAGGGCTTATCAGAGAGAGAGAGAGAGAGAGAGAGAGAGAGAGAGAGAGAGAGAGAGAGAGAGAGAGAGAGAGAGAAATACATCTTTTATGGTTATGTGTAATGTTATATCATTTATTTCATCATAATCAACAGAAATGACACATAAATTATGACAGAGAAATGTTGTAAGGCACATAGAATAAAAACAAGGATAAAAGGGAGCACAGGAGTCAGTGGAACAGGAGATATGAGGAGCCTTGAGATTGTAGGGTAAAGGAACACAAGTTGCTTATCAAAGAAGATAAAACACATGACTTCCTCAAGACTGCATTCCATCATTCACCTTAAATCTTTATAACTACCTTGAACAAAGAATTGAAAACATACCATGCACATATCACCAGAAATTAGAGTTCTTGTTTTGTTACTTTTGGTGCAGAACCTTTGAGGGACCATTCTTATATCTTTCATCACCTTTCTATGGTATCCCATCAATAAACCATGTACATGATAACACTAGAAACTGTTATTATTGTATTGTTATGTCTGGCACAAAACTTCCAATGGTTCATTCTTAGACCTTTTGTCACCCTTCATGTGTACAGGTAGTAAGCTTGTGTTATCTTATCATGATTTTATCAAACATGTGTAATCTCGTGTCCACTTCCCCACTGCATAACATAACTGGCAACTTGTCATTACCCATTACTCCCTTGTCATTACCAGTCATAAATTAACTCACCAAGCTATCATAAAATCTTCCAAACCATCAATTCATCCTGACTTTTAAAATCTCATCTGTTTCTGTAAATGTAATGAAGGTAATGACAATGCTTCACTGGACCACCAGGTGACTTTATCTGATATGTTTTCAACAGTCTCTGCAATCTTTTCCAAGAATGAGGTGAAGTGGGAAGCTTTGGAGTGGAGGCGACCACAGATAGTGGCTTCGGAGGAAAGGATGTGAGGAAAGAGGAAGGCATATGATGAGGAAGGGAAGGGGGGTGGAGAGAGAGAGAGAGAGAGAGAGAGAGAGAGAGAGAGAGAGAGAGAGAGAGAGAGAGAGAGAGAGAGAGAGAGAGAGAGAGAGAGAGAGAGAGAGAGAGAGAGAGAGAGAGAGAGAGAGAGAGAGAGAGAGCAGGTGAGGATGGGGGGAAGAAACACAATGTAAAAGGAGTTGATGTTATGTGAAAGAAGGAAGTGTAATAAGTTAAGTGGAAAAGATGAGGGAGAAACAAATTAAATTAAGGAAAATTATCAAGAGTGGAACTGTTATGAGAAAAATCAAGGAAAGGGCATGTCTTCTCAAAACGTCCAGGCTGTCTGCTATGTATTAGGTACAACTAATACATATTATGAAGTGAAGCAAACTGATTAAAGGAGCCTGGAGAAAACCAGTTCAGGGAAAATTGAGGTGAAGAAAGAGTGAAATAGAGGGATGAAATTGTGGTAGAACAGCAAAGGATGGAAGCCACAGAGGAAGATGCAACAGATAGAAACAACTGGAGAAGACTTGTACATGATGCCAACCCCTCATTCTAGGGAAACAGTAAAAGGAGATGTTAGTGAAATGACATATGAATGTTAGATATAGAGAGTGGAGAGAGGTGTGAGGAAGAAGCTATTAGTGGAGAGAGGTGTGAGGAAGAAGCTATGAGTAAAGGTATCTAGTAGAGAGAAGCATGAGGGAGAGAAGCTATAAATAAGGGAATCTAGTGGAGAGAAATGTGAGGGAGAAGCTATGAGTAATTATGTCTAAAGGTGCCTGATTTAATGGCTCCATCAAAGGGGAAGTCTAGGAACACTGGATGAAGAATACAAGTTATCAGCTTCAGCACTCCTCACAGATAAGAAGATAGACCAGTAATCTCTCAGCCCATGAGAATGTAAAAATTATGACCGTCTCAGTATTTGATTTATAGCTGATAAGATGAATGCATTATAGGGCAAATCCTGATATATAAAGAATGTGTACAATCCACAAAAAATATTACTTTGCCAAAACCCTTCAAGTTGACTATGATTTACCATATAATATAATACATAACCAGAAGTAAACACAACACACAGCTGAATACATCATTCACACCTGCAGCAGCACCTTATCCTGAACAGACTTACTGCTCTAATGCACCCATTCATCATTCTTCTGGCATGTTTATCTAGCTGCATACCAGACTGACGCATACTGTGAAGAAGGTATCTATGCCAAGACACCTCCCCCAAACAAATATACACACACACACACACACACACACACACACACACTAACTGATAACCACCTGCACAAGATTGGGGAGTTTTGTATAAAGATTTTTTACTTTTACAGATCAGTGTCACCAAACTAATACCACAGAAAATTAGTGACAACCTCTCAATGCTCTCCACAGTACCAGAACTTGCCACATGGCCCTTAAGATGTTGTCATTGCTATTATCATTTTAAAAGGCATGTTTCATGTTTACCTAGGTCAGTCTTTGTCACCTGACAACTTGAACTGTCATAGCACATCACTCACCAAACTAGAGCCATGTTCATGTTAGCTCACCATCACCTTTATATGGTGACCACCATTTGTACATTTGTGAACTCCAAGAAGTTGAACTGGTGGTTGTATAAGATCCTGAGAGGGATATTAGACTTTTACTTGCATTATTTCTGACATCAGGACCCATTTTTACCCTAACACACAGTGGATTAGGTTTTAACTACTTTTTACTGGAGGATGGGATTTTTAAACAAGCTAAGAAGAGGAAGAAACATGAACCTATGAGGACTGTATGCTTCAACATAAGTGGTGATAATGTAATCACTATTCAGATGTATGTAGCAGTATATTTACTATGTCAATGAATAGATCATTGGTTATCATGAAATGAAATGCCTACTTTTAAGTAGAACAACATTTAGAATAGTAATACATGTGATATGAAACCTAATATGATCCAGTTTTATGTGGAACAGAAAAAGTCTCTTGTATTTAGGTTTGTACAGCACCTGCTTTCCTTTACACGAGTAATGACATCCAAAATGGAGAACAAAAATTAAACAACTTCTTATAAGCAGTGCTGCATCAAGTTTTGTTAGTAATGATACACTAGCAAGCAAGTCTGGGGCACAAAATGCAAAAGACAGCTTTATTTGGTTAGTAATACAATGCAAAGCCATATAGAGTTAGATTTATTATTCCACTGAGCTTACTAGTACAGGCATGCAGACTACTGGGCCATGCATCATGCTGGGGCAACCACATTACAATGGTGATAATAATGCAATACAAAACTCACATCATTACAAGGCTAAAACTACATCCATAAAACAAAGTGAAAGACAGAGGAGAATACAGAGTTACCAAGGAATATCTTTTCTCTAATCACAGGGAAGTGGAAGCAGAGACACAGAATGCCTTAGTAATGAGCAGTACACTAAAATTATGGATTCAAAATTATTATGTTCATGGCAAAAGGATAATGTGCTGATCAAAGGTATGGAATCTTGATTTTGTAGAAATATACCAAAAGAAATTAGAAAATTGCCAATCTCTCTCTCTCTCTCTCTCTCTCTCTCTCTCTCTCTCTCTCTCTCTCTCTCTCTCTCTCTCTCTCTCTCTCTCTCTCTCAATTGCTCAATAACACAGGTATGCCTTTAACACCCACATTAAGAATAGTTAATTTATGATTCTATAATGCAGACCACTGGATGGAATTAGATGGGAAATCTGCATAAGTTACAAAGCTACAGTCTCTGCAGAGCTGCTTTCATTCATCAATAAGACTGTGTGTGTGTGTGTGTATGTGTGTGTGTGTGTATTTACCTAGTTGTATTTACCTAGTTGTGGTTTATGGGAGGGGAGTAATCTCATAGTATCCCGTCTCTATATTTATCTAGTTTGGTCTTAAAAGCACTGACAGTTTCAGCATTTACAACATCTTCACCAAGTTCATTCCATTTGTTCACACTTCTGTGAGGAAAACTATACTTCTTAATGTCTCTTCTACAGTTAACTTTCTTCAACTTCTTATTGTGTCTCCTTGTATTCTATGTGTGTGTGTGTGTGTGTGTGTGTGTGTGTGTGTGTGTGTGTGTGTGTGTGTGTGTGTGTGTGTGTGTGTGTGTGTGTGTGTGTGTGTTTTATTGCTTTTCTATGCATCTTATCTCCTGTACTTAAAGACTCACTTATCAACACCACTTTGGTACACCAGTTTTCCATCCATTATATGCAACATCCCTGCCACACACAATACCAAAACCTCAAACTGACACTTTCAAGCAGTCATTTTTTCACTAGGGGTACAATTTAACATATTACACTATGAAAACCATTACCACTCTCTCTCTCTCTCTCTCTCTCTCTCTCTCTCTCTCTCTCTCTCTCTCTCTCTCTCTCTCTCTCTCTCTCTCTCAATCACCCTCCAGCCCTTTAATCACAATAACAATACCCACTGTGCACCTCAAACAAAGCTCTTTATCAACACAGCTCACCTGGTACAGTGGCACTTTCTAACCTTGGCACTTTCTGGACCACTAGGAAACACTGTCTTCACAACCTGCCACCATGAGGACTGGGTTTCCACTGCCTGTTCCACTCTGTGCTGCACCAAAGATCAGGCCACCCCCTCTGATCTAGTGTTATCTCTCTTTTATCAGTGGTTGACTAAAAGAGCCATTGGGAGGGTAAGGGAGCCAAGAGGCCTGCACATTTTTATCACTCATGGTATGCTCTCACAGTGATAAGCTATCATGAGACCAGAACTCACATCCCGCATGGTAGATTCACTAAGGAGGTAAACGAAAGTGATGGACTGAAGAACCAAGGTGTGGGAGAAGAGAACTGAAAGTTGTGAACAAATAGCATAGGTATGTGATCTGAGGAAAAATTGTGATTGCAGAAAAAATTGAGGCACACATTATTAATCTTGGAGTCTTCAGCATTATTAAAAGGTAACCAAGGTAAAATTTCTCAAGGATATCCTCTCCGTATAACTCCTTAATTTCTCTCACATCATAACCCCGTCCCAATCTGCTCTCTGGCACACTGCTTTGCTCTCCTTCCAAACATTAAAAGAAGTTTCCTCCTCTCACTTATGCCCCTATATCTATACTGAACATCTTAGTAAAACAATGTCTTTGCCTGTCATCTGGCCATGTCCACATCATCTCAGAATACTCCACCTTGCTCTTTCTACTGTCCCTCACTTGAATCCTATAGCCAGTGTCATCATCTTCATGTCATATACTTCGGTACCATTAAGAATTTGCATTCTTCTCATACCTGCAGCCTTTCTCAAGGTCATTTCCAGCACAGATTTTTGACACACACCCTTCACTTAACATTCATGTTTCACAACAATGTATACCTAAGAACTAGTTGTCATATATTCCTTATATATAAAAGTATGGATACCTCCTAACACAGTCATAAATGGATATCGAATCTTAAACCTCACTAGTCACTTTATCTGATATCACTTTTGTCACTTTTGATACTACCACTTTTGTTTCTTTCCAAAAGTTTAGCCACCCATAATCACATAAGACACTAAGTGCAAACAGCACTGCTTTCTTTTAAGATAAAATATTATACAAACTGACTATGCCCATTTCTTTAAAAATGTAAACACTGTGCTGTCTTACTGAAGCTGTCTCCTTTGAGAAAATCAAAACCTTGCTCTACCAGGAGGTACCGACCTTCATTCATAGTCTCACGTCTGATAAGGAAGCATTTCATAACTCCCTTGTCAGATAATTCTCTCATGCAATTAAGTCATTCACAGCAGCACTGCTCTTTCATTACTTGACCTACCAGCTTTTCAGTACTTCTTATATAATTACTACATATTTTAGTAACAAAATTTTACAATTCTTTAGCTATCGTGAAAAGGCATTCAGATGCCATTTTCTTTTTCAGAGGAATTCTACAATTTTTAGGACAGACTTTTGGCATAAGTGAAATAAAATTTTAAATAAAAAGAAAGATATATATTTTTGTCCTCCAGCTTTAACTGAAAATAAACCAAAAGGAAGGTAGACATAGGTCTCACCATTCCTGTTAACCATCTTGGCTCCCTAATGTTGTTCAAGGCCACTAGGTCCCCACACACCTATGAATATATTGTGAGATAATGACACCCTCTCAAAACATCATGTTCCTTTTATGCTTAAAGCTTCCCCATGACTTAAGGGAAGACTTCCTCTTTGGGAGTCTGAGGGAACCACCAATGTCTGACAAACTCTCAAAAACTTCCTTTGTCACTTGGGGCTTTGGTAGTCTCAGGCTTCCCTCCCGGCTGAAAGAGGAGAGGAAGGGGAGGGACTCATAAGAGCTGTAGTAGTCTGAGGAAGACTCTACAGGTTGTGAGACAACTCTATGGGAATGATGAGTTTCCACACTATCACCTCCCTGACCCCTGTCCTCATCCTCAAAGAGAGGGTTAAGACTGAATTCCCTGGTAGTCTTTCGTGATCTGAATGACAGACGTGTCAAGTTGTGGTGGATGAAATTACCCTCCAACTCTCCAATGCCAGGTGACTCAGGGAGGAGAGGAGTCACCAGGCTGGAGAAAGGAGATGACATAGTGGAGGGAGAAGACATACTAACTGACTGTCTGGTTTTTTCACAAAGGGGATTATGTGAGTCAGGTTGAGTGACTGGAGTAGCAATGGATAACATGCTTTCTTGCCTAAGACTTCTATTTGATCCCCAAGTCACTGATGAGCTTGGCAGTGATGCTCTGCTTTTGTCAAATCTGTCTATGATGGAGCTATGCAGCTTACCTGGCTCAACTGATAAACTCTCCCTCCCCTTAGATCTGTTTACTGTGCTACCTACGTTATCAGAGACACTGCAATCTGAGGGAGCAGGAGATGAGGGGGATGGATGGTGGGAATTGGGAGGACAAACATCATGAGGTGAAATAGGCACCTTTGAAGCCTCAGTTCCCCCAATGGACATGCAAGGTGCTGCAACATGTATCTGGGGAACAGTGTGGCATACCTGGCCATTTCTTGTGACCTGCTGAGAGGTGTTGGGTGGTGTGTGGCATCCATTGGTCAGATGTTGTGGCTTGAAAGTCTGGGAGTGCTCCTGACCATGTTTTTGGTGGTTCACAAAGTTACTCCTGCTTCGTGCAGCAGCAGTGCCATTAGTGCCGCCTGCGACATAGTAGTCCCGGCTGTATCTGTTGAGGTCTGCCCTGCATGGTATGCCATCCTGCAGGCTCGGGTCCAGGTCAACCTCACTGCCCCCAGAAAAATCTCTGTGAAATTACAAGCAGCACATATGATGGAGAGACCTCATGTACACTCAAAACTTTTCTGATGCACTCATGTTATGCTAAACATGAAATTAATACAAATGTCTACCAATGTAAGACCAGCAATGTTTACCATTACATATGCATTTAATTGTTAGGAGTATAAACAACAATCAAAGCATGAAATCTAATCTCCAACAAGCCTCATTACTTACCAGCTGTATATCCAGGGGCAACACATACACTGAACAACTTAAATACAGTAAATAATACCAATATAAAGCAATCAAGATCAACAAAGAAAAGCAGAACATCCACTATCGGTTACTATGAAAATAAAGCATCATCCAAACATCAATCACAGTAATAAGTTGGGTGTGCACCACTCTCAACATTCCAGCACTGCAGCACACCCACAGCAGGACACTCACACAGAGGAAGATCGGGTGTAGATGGCGTGGTCAGGGGGGCGGGTGTGTGAGAGACGGTGTGCCAGGCGTTCTGGGGAGTAAGGGTTGTTGGGGAGTGGCACTGCAGCCTCCCACTTGCGGTGTTCACGCTCGGCTATGGTGCCTGGCAAGGGAGTGGCACTCATTATTGATCTGAGATGAGGAATGCTGATTAGTATACTATAATAATGACAATAATTGGAACATCCTGCAATGGAAGGTCAGATCAAAAACAGTCAATCATTCAAAATCCCCTTTTCTGTGATTTGTTTAAAGTGCATCTTCAAATGTGGGACACCTCCATTACAGTAACTGAGAAGCCAAAAGGTTTCATGATTCATACTCAGGAATAAGCACCAAACTATATACAGGCAGCACATCCAACACCACCCTCAGCTATATGGAGCAATGTCAACAGGGTCAAAGCAAGAAACCTAGCCATATTGCAGTACAGTATTTTCTTTCAGTACCCATTGAGTGTTGCAGGTT
This sequence comes from Scylla paramamosain, assembly GCF_035594125.1. Taxonomy (NCBI): domain Eukaryota; kingdom Metazoa; phylum Arthropoda; class Malacostraca; order Decapoda; family Portunidae; genus Scylla; species Scylla paramamosain. The sequence continues at coordinate 4,992,341 of NC_087172.1, read as the reverse complement.
CACTGGTCAAATAATGCAGATAATGTATCAGTCTCTCATACCTGTTTTCTGTAAACAAACATGCATACCTGAGATTAAGTCAAGGTAATTATAGCATTCATTTGTAATAATCAATTTTTGTGCCTATATGAATAAATGATTAAATGATATGCATACATGATGGTCTAAATGTTGAGATATCATTTAATTCTTGACCTCGTAAGCACTGCTACAAAACTGGGGCCAGAACAACCAAGTCACTGTTCTGTTCTAAGAAAGGACCCAAATGCCTTAATTAAGTGACACTGACAATAATGTTACACTTGAGGCAGGGGTATTTCAAAGCACAATTTCATGAGATGAGGGATTGGTATTCACACTCCATCAGGTGAGAGTCTTTAATCAGTAAGCCCAGTCTATATGGGTCCAGATAGCACCTCAATCCATCATGTTACATAACTTCCCTGGCATCTCTCAGCTGTTCTTGCTACTTCCTCCTAGATATCTCAATCCATCATGTTACATAACTTCCCTGGCATCTCTCAGCTGTTCTTGCTACTTCCTCCTAGATATCAGGTGGATTTACAAAGCTTGAGGCACTACAAGAAAACAGCCTTATCAGTTAACCCTATCCAGTGAGTTTTATCAAAGAATTACTCCTTGCTAACCACACTTTCTCCACAAGTTATGGGAACATATGTAGTTTTACAGCAGATAAATACATTTCACTTAATATGATCATCACATATTAATTAACAACCCTCCATTTAATATCACCTTTGCATACATCAAAATGTCATTCTCCATGCATTATTGTCTCCCTACTTTTATACCATGGCACTGTATGACCCTGGTTTTCTGCTGCTTCTTCCACTCAATTAACTTATTTTCACAAACTGCAACTTTCTAGGGCTTGCCACATGCAGCCAAGTAACTAAAATTAGTGGCATACTTTGTTGGAAAGTCAGATTTTCTGCCATCTACAGAAACATGCATATAAAATTTCTAAAAATTCTTTATTTCTCACCATCTGTAATGATACCATACTCCCAAACTTTTCAAAACTGTCCCACATCTATTCTACAAGAATTCTTCACTTACCTGTCTCTTTACACTTATAAACATTAATATTTGCAATAGGTCTAGTCCAGTATACCCCACCAGCCTGATGTCTTGAGGGAATGGTCATGACAAAAATATCTCCAAAAGTACCTGTCTACATACTGACAAAAATCAGGTATCATGTGTCCTTGAAATAGGATAAATTTCTAATAACCTTAAAAGTATGAAGAGCGGGGCATGAAATCCCTCATTCAGCTCTGGGAACTGTGACCCAGCATTACCTGTGGCTGTCTGAGGCGCATCAGATGGGGAGCCAGAGGATGGAGAATCCCGAGGGCAGCTTTCATGCTTCTGGAGGCAGGGGTCCTCAAGGGAGCTAGAGGCATGCAGCTGGTTAGGAGGGAGGGTGGAAGGAAGGGCTGGGAGGTTAGTCTGGGGGATCTGATGTGCTGAGGATGTAGAGTTGAGGTAATCAGAGGGTCTTATCAAGGTTAGTTCCTTCCCATCCTCATTATTATCAGTATCAGAGGAGGAGGAGGAAGAGGTATTGTCATCATGGCTTGAGGGATAATAGTCCAGGTCCAGACTAGCACCATGTACAGGAGCAAAGGGGAAACTTTCACCACCACAAGCAGCAAGGTCACTGGCTTCCTCAGTAATATTGAATAAATGATGCTGATGCTTACTGGATCCCTGGCCTGACTGTCTGACTGAGACTGCTGCAGCTCCAACACCACTACCACCACCACCACCACCAACACCACTGTCTATTGCATCTAATTCCTCATGCACACTAGCCTCTGAAGCACTGGCAGTATTAGACAGCAGGAGCAGTGGGCTTCTCTGGGTCTCCTCAACAATAGTGTCATGCAACTCTTCCAAGGCCCCATCGAGGTCATCAGGCTTCCCTGGAGCAGTACCTGGCTTGGTGGGCACCTGCAGAATGTCTTCCTGCTCTCCACCACCACTTTTTGCACCTGAGGATGTGGTTAATGAGTCCTCAAGCTGGAGGTGAGATGGTGTGGTTAATGCAGCAGTGGAAGGTGTGCGGGCTGTGTTGTCAGAGAGGTGAGGCCCAGGGTGGGGTGTCCTCTGGGTGGGCTTGCTGCCTGACCTCCCCTTGAGCTGAGGGAAATACCACATCTAGTTAGTTGCCTCAGGTACCCACCATACACCTCATGACTCAGAAAATGTTATGTCAATGTTATGTAAATGGTTAATGTCCTGTTTTTCATTAACAATGAAGCTGTTCTGCATATATTTAGTGTTCTGTTACTCTACTGATAAATACACCACACACATTATGCATATGTTAAAGGCAAATTATGGCCAAAATTAGAAATCCCACAATTAATATAGCATTTCATAAAAGATAAACTTCTCACACATCAAGCAATTCATAAATATAGCTATTTCTAACAAACATTATATATGCATACACTAAAAACTTGCCATACACTCATGCAAATATATTTATAGTAAAACACATTAATCTCACATATCAGTGGAAAGTGGTCATGCCAAACAAAATTAAGTTCAGAACATAAATTCAACTCCAAAACTCTAATTATGAAGAAATTATATATGTATAAAAGCTGTCAAAGAAAAATATCAAAGATTAATGAAAGTGCATTGTGTTGACTCTCCTTTTTCTTTCCACCACACACTGCAAGTACACTCAATCACACTAATCAAAACAACTCATATTATATCACTGCAAATCAAATTGATACTTTGCACTTCTATCATAGTGTGCTGGTGGCAGCTTTCAGGTACTGTCCTTTCTGCTTCTTCCTATTGCTGAATGAAGCTACAATGCTACAAATTTATTCAAATAACTATTGCCTACATTCTATATAATGGAACGTCACCATCTTATTAATAACTGATATACTAGATCTTGAAGTAAAGGAGTGTCAACCAGTTCAGAGAAACTGAAAAAAAATATAATAATGTGCATGAGCATTCATAAATAAGCTGTGGGAGAATGGGGAAGCACAGTGAAGGGAGACTGAGAACTGGAAATGTTACTGGTGCTTCTCTCAGGGCTGGAGGAGAAGAGGAGTTGAGTCGTCCACACGCACTCGCCCCCAGCAGCAAAAGAGGTAACGCTGCAGGAGGTTTGTGCAAGAGCCAGGAGTCCCTTCACCCCTCTGGGACATGGGTGGGAGGGCTGTCAGTCACTAACCCTAATGTACTTTAATCCCACCTACAAATTGATTGCAATAGTTACAACTAAATGGTTTACCCTCCAGTACAACCCTTAAAATCTGGCTGTACTAAACTCAGTCTACTTTTTTTCAGCCTCTCCAGTTCTTATTACCTGATGAACTTACTCTTCATTCCTAATATACAAGTTGTCAGACAAATCTATCCACTAAATGCAGGGACTCAATCTTGAAATAAGTATTTTCACTCTTATCTGTATACTTTGTTTCCCACTTTATAAATGTAGGCAAGATCTACCCAGACTTCCTGCCATACCACAGCACCTTCATGCTACACCAACACAAACTAGTGGGAATGCAATACGGCTTACACACTTACTTCTGTGCTGAGTACAAGACCAACATCACTTCTCAATACTGGTTCACTCTGCTCCTCATATTACTGATTTGTCTACATTCACTCTTTAAATCAGTAAATGTAATACTCCCCTGTACCTTTTAAATGTTATTATTTTTTTTTTTTTAGTATAAGCAAAGGTAATTTTGTCATATTACTATGGCACTTTATAGTTTAACAAGCTGTAGCAAATCCTCTCTGCATCTGACAGGTTCAAACATGAGTTGAGAAGTATGGGCACAACAGGTTGGCAAGACTCTGTAGCCTATTTTTTATAATCTCCTTTTTTATAAAATAAAGATGGTTAGTGACATTACTGAGCCTCACAGGAACCTCAGCAGCTATTTTAAGTTATATCTGAAGACTATCAAAGCCAGACTGACCTGTTGGTTGCTCTGGGACTGGTGTTGTCTGGAGGAGCGGGAGGCATCTTGGCGAGGCAACGAGGTCCCCTCAGGGAACACCTTCACTTGGCACCTGCAGGTAGCTGAGGCGAGTGTGTTGCTGGCAGTGGCAGTGACCTGTCCTGCATCAGCCAGTGCACAGTCACTGAGACGCAAGGTCCATGTCCCATACTGGTCACTCTCTACAAAAAGACAAAGGTCACTACATGAGGAATTAGGAACTATTACTGTCCTTGCATAAATTAATTACACATTACATTTATTTTACAAGACACAATATGAATGCTGATTATTTTATCACAAAATGCTATGAGTTTGTGGCTGAGAGACAGAGAGTCAGCTACACACCTATGGCCAGGCGGGAGGAAGGCTGCAGCTGCTGTGTGCCTCGGGAAAAGGTGACCCTGGGCTCTGGGTGACCCTGGACCTGGCATTGGAGGGTCAGCTCCCCGCACTCCTCCACAGCAGCATCAGTGAGGCCCTTGGTGAAGGTTGGCTGCTTTGCTGGCCGGGCACTGGCTGTTGGGGGGAGAAGGGGATGTGGTGCAAGGGTTGAATACAACTTTATCATTATGGATTTAATGATGTACTGAAAGTTAGCAAGGCAAACTTTCCATCAACTGATCATCTCTACATGACGCTAGTTCCTCTAGTAAACAAGATGTAAAGGCACTCTGTCATAAACTAAAAACCACATTAACAACACAAAGCTTCAGAGCAGTGGATGATAACCTTTGTAATGCACCCTGCAGAAGGCCCACACACAATGTGAGGCAGTGTAAGCAGCAGCAGCATACACTCCTGCAGCAGCTGGAGTCATGTTGTACAGATGGAGGTGGTGGGTAGGCCCTCGTCTCCATGCCCACACTTCCTGCCCACCTGACTGCACTAGTGACCCGTTGTGATACCAGGTCAGTCCTGTGAGGCCAAGATATCTCACAACACAGCACCAACAAGGAGTTCATAGATCCGTAAGTCATAAAATAACACAAGAAACATTATCAGCTTCTTTAAGCAACTACCCTGAATATCAAAACTAAAGAGAGTAATCTATGGCATAACAACATACACAAACTGGTCAGTGCCAATAATGACCTGATAAGAACTTATGAGACTCTGGAAGGGTGCTTAGGAAAAAAAAAAAAAGTAATTCAAGAGTAGTAATTAAATTTCAGTGAAGTGAAGCAACACACTGTTTATCTTTACATCCGACTCATCAAGAAAGTACATTAACAGCAGAAAAATAAAGTGGATAATCAGTGACACATTTTGGTATGAAAAAAGACTTGGGAGTGAATGCATTAAGGGCCTCCAGATTGTGTACCTGTACACAGTGAACACAGGTGTGCATTATCACAATAAATTATTGTGATAACAACATCAGGTTATCGGTTATCTGATAATTATATTTCCCGTGTTACTGATTCATCAGTATCACTGATACTTTTGGTTTCAAACTAGCAATAATCAATAATTTTAGTTTATGGATCCAGTTTAGCTGAAATTTTGAAGGTATGGTGGCAGGCCATAGGGACACAGAGTCTGGCAGACCCAGCCTTCAGCAATGAGAAGATCCTCATTAACCTCTTCTTAAGGTACAATATGGTGATGGTGAGCAGCACTGTGGTGGAGCTCTTGTTCTCCCTAGGCAAGGACATCATCAGGATCAAGAGGAGCTCCCTGTCTGATGAAAACTTATTTCAACATGCTCATATTTGCAAAGAGTAACATGAGCATGTTAAAGTTTTAAACTTTCAAAATCAAATGTAGTTATTTTACTTGAAACAGTGAAGAGACTGGATAAACATTGAATTTGAATTTTTCTAAGATTTTCGAAGTTTTCTAAGATAAAGATAAAATAATGATTTTGATTTATCAATTTCTTTACTAAAAATATCAATATCATTATCGCTAGTATTGGAATTTTGGATTTATTGGTTATCACCTTATTGGGTGATAAATTTATCACCAGTTATCGATCAATGGTTATCACCAATAAGGTTGTTATCGATTTATCAGTTATCATGATAAATTTTTTCCATTATTGCACCCTTCAGTTTTAGAAAGCTGCTCCCTCAACACCCTGCCATCCCTCTCACCCATGGGCCTCTTGGTGTTGAGGACGCAGGACAGCCTGAGGGTGCGCCCCTGAAGCACAATACAGTCCTGGGGTGTCTCCACAAACCACACTGTTTCACTGCTGCTCTTTGCCTCACTAGGCAGAGGCACATCCAAAGGGGGGCTCAGAATGGTGAGGTCCTCCATTGGGGATGAGAGGGGCTTGCCTGGGGATTTGTCTGAGGCCTTGGAGGATGGTGTGGTGGCTAAGGACAGTTTCCTGGAAGATGGAATTTTATGAAATATTGTGATCAACTAAAGCTTCAATACACAACAGTTAAAAATGATCAAACAAAATAATGAAATAGGCTTTATTGCCACATAGGATTTTATAATCAGAACTACAGATAAGAGATCAGTAACCAAAGATGAAACTTTACTCCATAATCACAACAGTTTAAAATCATTATGTTGAAATGAAGGTTTCGTATGTAGCTATTACCATGTGGCTGTAAGATTAGTCATCCCAAGCCAGTATACATACTAGCAATATTGCAATGGCAGACAAAGGGGTAACTACATTTGTTGAACAATTGTACAATTCCACCTTGATAAAATTAGATCTTGGAGACTGAGTTGTAAATTAATGAAATAGTCTTAGTAATCAAATTCTTAGTCCCAAATCAAGAGGAAGCCTTCATAGATTATATATATCTATGGATAAGAATGAAAAATGAATACAGGGACTGCCATGTGTATGCCAACTTGCTTCTTGCAACTTATCTGATGTTCTCATGTTCTTAACACAGACTCCTGAAAAATGGACCACATGAGCTCACAAACACCTTAACACACCAACCAACAATCTCACCTTGGCTTGGGCACCGGCCGCTCAGTGTCTGACACCGATTCAGAGTCTCGGGATGTCCCTCTTACTGGCCTTCCATTGTGGTGCTCCCTGGATGCCTCCATGGGGTGTCGCGTGTGCTGTGGGAGGGAGTGGGGCCGGGAAGGCTTGCTGTAGGAGGGGGAGTGTGGTGGTGGGGTTCTCCTTGCAGCCATTCTGCTTGCTGCACTGTAGTCCACTGTGTATTCTTGGTCCTGCTGCCCAAACTCAGCTACAATTTCTCCTGAGGGTGATAAAGTAGCCACATTATGAGAAATTAAGAAATCTAATGAAGGTATATGAATACAAGAATCATTAATTTGTTTTCTGGTCAATAGCTGAGTAGTTACCACATGCATTCCCACTGTTACAGCAAGTGTTTTCCCTCAATCAGAAATCCTTTTACCTAAAAATCTATCAAATCTCAAGCTATGGTAAAGAGACTGTCACCAAATCAGGACTTTATGATTGAGAAAACACAAAGAAACTGAAAGCCACAGGTTTATTAATCTGATGAAGACTACATCTTGCACATAAACTCTTGGATCAGGTAGCTCTCAGTAAAATATCCTACAATGTGAATAAAACCTCCAGGTAAACATTCTCTGCTAAGCCTTAAGCATATCTCAGCTCACCTGCCAGCAAGGACAGCTCTCGTGAGGCAGCATTAGGGGAGCATGAGTACAACCCCTCCCCCTCCCCATCGCTGTCACTCCATGGCTCACTGCTGCACACTGACCTCTGTTCTGACAACTCTGACAGTTCATCCACATCTCTGCAACACCAGTGATGAAGGAGTGAAGACATTTGAATTAGAAAGCATATAATAAAGAATTGCTTAACCACATTACAATCTGGTTTGTAAGACTCCTTCATTATTCAAAAGCTGTGTATTTCATTATTCTGATTGCTTTCTATCTCTCAAGCCCTCTTTGATATTGCTTCACTGTCTTGGAAAAAATTCTATTGGATTTCAAAAATCTCTTAATCCAATGTTTCTTTCTGTCCACCATGGGAAAGAACACAGACAAATTCAACACATGTATTTCTCACATCACAAGTGGACATAACTGACCTGTTCCCCACTGTAGGGGTGATGTGAGCCTCAGGGTTAGGGATGAGCATCGTGATGGGGTCGGAGTTGTTGACTCCCGCCAGACGTTGCCGGCGGAAGAGCCAGTTCTCCTCCCACGAGTCCGCCTCGACCACCATGTCGCTGGGACTCACCGTGCAGCACTCAGTGTCGGAACAAGAGTCTGTGCACAGGAGGATAAGGAAATTAATGTGTGGCGAATAAAGTGAAGGAATGTAAGCATCAACAGTAGTAAAATGATGTGTTACAGTGGAGGAGTGAATGCATTAACCCTTTCACTGCTATTTGCCAGATCCTTCCCTAATCACTGACCACTCTGAAACATCTTTTCTTGTTCTACAGCCACCTCTAAATAATGTACTGGCTAAAATTTGCAAAATCTACTCCTTTTTATCCTTGTCTCTCTTGTAGATGCTTATAATTAAATTGTATTGTAGTAATAATTAAATTGTATTGTAGTAAAAGGGGTTAAAGGTAGATGGTGTGTTACAGTGAAGAAGTGTATGTATTTATTAAGAGTAGCAAAGTGATGGTGTGTTATAATGATGGAGTGTATGCATTAAGGATAGCAGTGATGGTGTGTTACAGTGAAGGAGTGTGTTCATCAACAGCAGCGAAGTGATGGTGTGTTAAGCAAAGGAGTGTATGCATTAAGGGTAGCAAAGTGATGGTGTGTTACAGTGAAAAGCACAACCATATGGCAAAAACATAAAGCAAAGAAAGACAAGGAAAAGGAGTGAAAATAGGAGGACCAAAAAAGTTATATATAACGATACAACTCACAAGATGGTGATGATGATTCATTAGGAATACGAATTTGAGGGAGAAAGAGTAATACATGATACTAATAATTATGACTACCAGAAGGGAAAAAGGGAACAACAACATGACGGTGAAGGAAAGGCACGGGCGGGACACAGGACTGAGGACACACCTTGTATAATATCCCGACCCAGCTCGGGGAAGGACACCCGCCTGGAGGTGACCTGGTTGGGATCCGGCAGGGCGACGGGCAGGCAGGAGACGAGGGGATCCTGCGTCACCGAGTGCTGCGTCACCTTCTTGTGGCGCCGCGTCCTCTTGCGATCCTCCAGGGACCCACGGGAGCCGCGCCACGACCCTGAGTCACTGGCATCACCGTCGTCGTCCTCGTCCTCGTCTGTCACGTGGTGAGTGGTGACTTCTTCCACGTGCTCCTCGATCTGCATGACAAACACACACACACATGATGAATGTCTAATAAGCCACATCCCATTGATTCTTGATGATAGGACGTTCAAGGCAGAGGGGTGATCTTGGCTTGATCGAGCCCATAGGTGTTCTGACAGATTCAATCACCAATGAAAGCCTCTCACGGCAGTCTATTCATCCTGTTTTCAGGCCGATGTCTCTGTACTTCCAGACAGGGCATCACAAACTTTTTTTTTTTATTCGATATCTAGGGTAAATCAGCACTGCATATCTTCCTTACCTACATATTTCCAAGGTTAGATCACATACTGATAATAGCTGTGAAACTCCAACCCTTTAGCCTTAAAATAGAATCCGGGTACCTTTTTGTCAACAACTACGTCTGTCTCACCAGTCGAAAATTCTCTTAATTTTGCTTCGTTATGACTCGGTGATGGCAATATATATATATATATATATATATATATATATATATATATATATATATATATATATATATATATATATATATATATATATATATATATATATATATATATATATATATATATATATATATATACACACACATACTTGTTCATGTTTCACTACACCGCATCTCATTGCTTCGAAACAGCAACCCAGCCCCGCCAAGGCTCACCTCATCATATAGGAAATAAAGGGTTCTGTTGCCCCACAATGCCTCCTGCTGGTGCTTCACATCACCCAGGAGTCACGGGGATTGCTACTGCAGCACTACGCCACTTAATATCAAGGACTACGAATAGTCCTGCTGTCACGGGCTCCCTGATCACCTGTCCCGTCCGCCGTGTTGGTCAGGCCTCGGTTGTAGTCAAATTTATAAACTTGTAGAGCACTTCTTGACTTTATATCTGATTTATCGTGGGGCTATTTCTTCATTTGGATATTAAATTTGCTGGACATCTGCATTTATTTTAGAGAATATATTATTATATGCACTTTCTAAACTCGAGAATATTAAAATTATAAACTCAATTTTTGCCTAATTCATGTTTAAGCGCCATGTATGAATGTATAAATGAAGGACTGTATTATTAAATGTTTCGTTGCCTCATCCCAGTTACTTTCACCAGGCTCTAGAGGAAGTTATTAGGACTCTTAAGGCTGCATCCATAACTTTTCGTAATAGTTTAACAGGTATTCTGTACCATTAAGAAGAAAACACAATTGAGAATCTGAGTAATCACCTTTGTGGCCGTAACATTGATCCTTATGAGAGCCCAAAGCCTTTCAAAATACGGAAAAAAAATATGAATATATAAATAAAAGAAAGAACCATATCAATAATAATAACAATAATAATAATAATGATAAATAATGAGTAAGATAAAACAACATAACATCAATTAGGCGACAGTTAAAAATTCCATCAGTCTCTTGTTTTCTTATCTGGTAATCCTTGCTACACAAATTCAAATGCACCATACAATCAAACCACAGCGTACATAGATGGGCAGCGTATGGCTCACCCCTCACGCCCCTTACAACCATCACCCCCGATCTCACCTTGAACTGCAGGGGGGCGTCGTGGGCGGCGTAGGCGGGGCCCCAACACTCGTCCGTCACCACGCCTTGGTCAGGGCTGGCGGTGGGCGGGCGGTGGGCGGGGGTGTGGCGGGCGGGGGGCGTTAGTGACCTCTCCTCACTGCCCTCTGACCCCGCCTCGCTCTTGTGACGTCCTCGCCGGCTCTCCTTCGCACCTCCTGAAGGTGGAAACACGGGGGAGATTATAATGTTATCCTATTCATAATGTCATTTACACGTACACGCATAGAAAGAAAGAAAAGTAAATAAATAATAAATAAAAGCCAGTATGGGGTATCGTAAGTGGTGATGAGGTGATGGTGACTCACGCCGCTCTCTCACCTGACATGCCGCTGTCCGTGTCCGTGCTGGCGACATCGTGGCTCACTTCTATGGTCACTTCGTCAGGCCGCTTTCCCTCACACGACTCCAGCACCTGCAACACCCACGCATGCAGTCAAACACACGCACACAATCAGGCAGACACACGCACTGCCAAGCACACACACACACACACACATGTATATGTGATATTAAAGGAAACCTGATGATTTGGTAACAAGAAACGGAACATTACAAGCCTAACACAAAAACAGATAAATGCTCTCTCTCTCTCTCTCTCTCTCTCTCTCTCTCTCTCTCTCTCTCTTTCTGGAAATAGTGAAGTCGCCGTTCTCTGCCCCGTCACGTGAGTCCCAGGCGGTGTGGGAGGCGGTGGCGGGGAGGCTGAGGTGACATAACTAATTGTTGGAAGAAGGAAAGCAGCTTGACAAACTTGGAGTGCTGAACGAAACAGTGGCTATCTCTCTCTCTCTCTCTCTCTCTCTCTCTCTCTCTCTCTCTCTCTCTCTCTCTCTCTCTCTCTCTCTCAAAGAAAATCACCATCTCCTTCCATTATTTTTTAACGTTTTTTTTTCCATAATGCATCACGCCTTCCTCCTCCCCCTCTTTCTTCTTCGGTGCTTAGTCATCTATCATTATTATTTTTTTATACCATTTTCCATTCTTTTGTGCTTCCTTTCATAATACATCTAGTCTCTCTCTCTCTCTCTCTCTCTCTCTCTCTCTCTCTCTCTCTCTCTCTCTCTCTCTCTCTCTCTCTCTCTCTCTCGTGTAACATCCTCACGGAATTAATGTCACGCGGTGGTTTACAAAATTGAGCCTCGTCAGAGTGTTCAGGGAAATTCACACACTTAATTTTTCTCACCGTCACGTCACATCACCTCTCTCTCTCTCTCTCTCTCTCTCTCTCTCTCTCTCTCTCTCTCTCTCTCTCTCTCTCTCTCTCTCTCTCTGGAAACACCTTTACGCAACATGGGATTTTCAGGTAAATGTTCTGATTTTATTAGCTTTTCCTATTGTTGATGAAATAAAAAAAAGTGTCTCAGTATTTACATTTCATTTCTCTCTAACTTTGTTAACTTTGGCGCGAAAACTTGTACGTGGAATTCATGTTTATTTATTTTCTATTTTTTTTATTTCAGACACAAGGAAAGTGGAGAAGAAAGAACAGAAAGATAAGGAGAGGACGGAAGAGAGAGAGAGAGAGAGAGAGAGAGAGAGAGAGAGAGAGAGAGAGAGAGAGAGAGAGAGAGAGAGAGAGAGAGAGAGAGGAAGGTCAAGAATAAAGAGGAAGAGAATAACAAGAAAAAAATAGAAAAGAGAAGAGAAAGAAGAGGAGAACAAGAATCAAGAGGAACAGAATGAGAAGAAATAGTAAGGAGAGGTTATTATTTTCAACCATAGGCAAGAGGAAAGAAAATAAAGAATAAAAAAAAAAAAAAAGGAGGGGAAAGAAGAAAAAGAGAAGGACAAGAATAGAAAACCAAAACGAGAAGGGGGGAAAAACAGATGGAAAAATAAGAGGTAGAGGAAGGTGCGAGTTTTGGATATTACAAGGGGCGCCAAGTATCATTATAACAACTGTCTTTTATCTTCATATTTTAACAGTTACGGACACGAGGCAAGGAAGCAATGTCATGGAGGTGGAGAGGGAGTTGTAATATAAAAAGATAAATGACTTTCAAATGACGTCTGGAGAATCACATTACAGGAAAGGATAAAAAAGAAAAAAAGGAGGAGGAGGAGGCGGCGGATGAAGAGCAGGAGGAGGAAGTCTTGAAGTCACACTACTGGAAAGAACAGAAAGGTAGGAGAAGAGGGAGGAATAGGATGAAGACGAGGAGAACGAGAAGGAGGATGAAATGATGATAACTATGGATTAAGTTAGTTAGTTATTATTATTATTATTATTATTATTATTATTATTATTATTATTATTATTATTATTATTATTATTATTAAGAAGTACTAACACAATCTACCAATGGACAGACACCAAATTGTTCTATCTTTCGCTACATGACTAACACTGTGACGTAAAGATGGTCTCGTAAATAATCCCACACAGGTAATACACAAAAGAGAGGTTATAAATTATGCTTCTCTCTCTCTCTCTCTCTCTCTCTCTCTCTCTCTCTCTCTCTCTCTCTCTCTCTCTCTCTCTCAAATTCCAGCCCGTTTATTTGTAACTTTCATTTTTTTTTTTTATTCTTTTACATTTGAACTATACCTTATTTTTGTTAATATTACCTTTAATTTCAACAGTGCTGGTATTTTTTTGTGCAGTTTTATAATCCGGCGCCGTATGACCTTAGTTGTGAGGCGCCAGGCATGAAAACATTTAATCACTTCTCTCTCTCACTCTCTCTCTCTCTCTCTCTCTCTCTCTCTCTCTCTCTCTCTCTCTCTGATGAACAGCTGGGAAGGCTTATAACAGCCCAGCCACGTAACAAATCCAGACTTTCACATTAGGAAACTGAGCTCATCTCTTCACAAAACATTAAATGCACAAAAATAAATAAGAAAGATAAGGATTGCGAGCTTAAACTTACCCTACCACTTTCCCTTTTCCTTTCCTATGCCAAGGCTACACTGGGCTACGTAAACAGAGCCACCATGACCACCACCACCACCGCCGCCACCACGACCACCACCACCACTGCCGCCTAACACACTGCACTAGCTAAAGTGTTCCCAGATGAGCTGCATATGTCGGGTTTCCTTCCTCTTCCTCCCCGCCGCCTCCTGACCCTTCCTGCGCTCTCCGGTAAGGGGCATTAAGGGGCGCTTCTCATTCGTCTCCCCATCCCCCTCCCCTCCCTCAAATGACACACATCCATACACCGTCAAGTACATGTCGCGCCACTCAGTCACTGGAATTGCTGATCTTTCCTGGAGAGGTGAGAGGTGAGTGGTGGTTCTCTCTCTCTCTCTCTCTCTCTCTCTCTCTCTCTCTCTCTCTCTCTCTCTCTCTCTCTCTCTCTCTCTCTCTCTCTCTCTCTCTCTCTCTACATACTCAGCCATATCTTCAGAATGTGTTACCAGTTTCAGAGAGAGAGAGAGAGAGAGAGAGAGAGAGAGAGAGAGAGAGAGAGAGAGAGAGAGAGAGAGAGAGTAGAGAGAGAGATTAACCGACCGAGTGACCTACCGACCAACCGACCTAAGCATTTATCGACACACACACACACACACACACACACACACACACACATAATATTGAGAAAGAAAATAAAAATAAAAAAATAAGATAGAAAAGAAAGAAAAGTGAAAATAAGGAAAATAAAAGAAAGACAGTACAAAGAAAAAAGAAAAGAAAAAAATGATAAAACGAAAATAAATAAACAAAAATGGAAATTAAGAAAGAACGAAATAAAGAAATAAATAAAAGTAAAAGAATATAAACAAAGGAGAAAAGAAAAACAAGAAAAAGAGAAAGATGGAACTAAATAAGAATACCGTCGAGGCAAAAGATGATAACAAGAGAAACACGAGAAGCGGATCCTACGTGACACACGAAGCGAAGAGAGAGAACCAAGATAAAGTGACAACGAGACTCCTTAGTTAGGTAAGACACCTCTCCCTTGACACCTACTGGCTTCTCTCTCTCTCTCTCTCTCTCTCTCTCTCTCTCTCTCTCTCTCTCTCTCTCTCTCTCATGACAACTCAACACAGAACGAAATTAAAAGAAAAGACGAAGCAATGTAATGAGAAAAGAAGGCAAACTCGAAGATAAATAAGGAAATGAAATAAATGAAAGTTGAGACCAGTGTGAATTAACAAATAATGATAATGAAAGAAGAATATGAAGAGGAATTACTAGTCTTTGGATAATGCAAGGTAGTTAAAGATAAAGGAGGAATATTTACGTCTCTCTCTCTCTCTCTCTCTCTCTCTCTCTCTCTCTCTCTCTCTCTCTCTCTCTCTCTCTCTCTCTCTCTCTCATGCTTAACGAAATGTATATTATAAATTTCAAATTTTACTATCATCCTTTAAAAGTCATTATTATTATTATTATTATTATTATTATTATTATTATTATTATTATTATTATTATTATTATTATTGCACAAAACTAAGTAACTGACAAAACGGCCTATTATAAATCAAGAAACACTACAACTCTCTCTCTCTCTCTCTCTCTCTCTCTCTCTCTCTCTCTCTCTCTCTCTCTCTCTCTCTCGCACGTATGACAAGTATGAGCATGACTCGGGAACAAACATAAGCCACCCGTAACTTCAAGATCAAGGTCAAGATCACTCCTATCACTCCTGGCTGAGGCAGTGAGGGAGTTCCTGGAGAGAATGTGGTGTGGTGGATTTAGACTATTGTTGTGCTGGATTCTTTTTCTGTTTGTTGTTTGTTTTTCCCTTCAGGAGTTGCCGTTGTAAAGACATGAACTTTGAGCGATCCTGAGTCATCTTCGGAAAATCACGCATATAAATTCCTTAGTTTTAACCAAAAAATGAGTAATCTACGAAATTATAAACCAAAAATCAAAGAAAGACTACAATTCTCTCTCTCTCTCTCTCTCTCTCTCTCTCTCTCTCTCTCTCTCTCTCTCTCTCTCTCTCTCTCTCTCTCTCTCTCTCTCTCTCTCTCTCTCTCTCTCTCTTACAAGTAGAAATATGAGTATAAAGTAAAGGCAAGACTCGGGGACAAACGTAAGCTATCTGTACCTTCAAGATCAAGACCAAGATTACTCCCTACCTTGTTGAGTATCGCCGTGGCCAGGATGTCCTCGTACGTGTGGGAGTTGAAGTCCTCCACGGGGGTTTCTGGGGACACCGCCGGGTCATAACTCTCCATCTGGGGCGTTAGACAAAGAGGGGAGAACAGGGAAAGGGGGAGAGGGGCAGGAGAAGGACGGGAAGATGGGAAGGGGAGAGGGGCAAGTGAGAGGGAAAGGGACAGAAAAGAGGAGGGTGGACGGAGGGAGAAAGAGGAGAGGGGAGAGGGAAAGGGGGAGGAAGGGGAGAGGGACAAAGGCAGGAATGGAGAGAGAGGACGGGGAGAGAGAATGGAAGAAAGGGAGGGGAGAGGGGAAGGGGGAGGAAATGAAGAGGGACAGGGAAAGGGGGAGACGGACAAGGGAGGGGAGATGGGAGGGGACAGGAAGGGGGAGGGGAAGGGGGAAAGGGGAAGGGGAAAAAGGAAACAAGGAACCGGTTTTAAAATATTGGTAGTGAGTGCAGCTAATTGTTATTATCATATTGGTAATTCCCCGGATCCTTACAGCCTCTCTCTCTCTCTCTCTCTCTCTCTCTCTCTCTCTCTCTCTCTCTCTCTCTCTCTCTCTCTCTCTCTCTCTCTCTCTCTCTCTCTCTCTCTCTCATGAAGGGAAAACCAGTCTTTGTTCTCTCTATATTTTTTGCATTCTCTCTCTCTCTCTCTCTCTCTCTCTCTCTCTCTCTCTCTCTCTCTCTCTCTCTCTCTCTCTCTCTCTCTCTCCTTCCATTACTTATATTTTTCTAGTTATCTATCCTATTTCATCCATTTCCTTCATATCCTACCACACTTCATCCACTATTTATATCATGTTCCTCTTTCTTCCCCTCCTCCTCCCCATCTTCCTTCTCCGATTCTTATCCACTAACCAAACACCTTTAATTTGCACCCATATTTTGCCACACTTCACTCACTCTATCTTATGTTTATCCTCCTCCTCCTCCTCCTCCTCCTCCGATTCCTATCTACTAAGCAAACTATCTTATTCTCTACCCATATTCATATCCTCCCTTTCCCTTCACTCTCCATTCCCAGGGACACTCATGTAGACAGCAATACCTTCTCCTCTTCCTCCTCTACCTCCTCTTCTTTCTCTTACAATCGTTATTCACTAACCAAATAATCTTATTTTCAACCCATATCCTTTCACCTTCTATTCTATCATATATACAGCTCCTCCTCCTCCTCCTCCTCCTCCTCCTCCTCTTCCTCCTCCTCCTCCTCACCTGGCGCGGCAGAATCATGGCGTCACGGAGAACCTGAGTGACGCGGTCAGTCAGGTGGGCGTGGCGTGTTGTGGGCAGCTCTTCAGGGGGCAGCGGCCGGTCTGTGGGGGATGGGGGAAGGGGAGACGAAGAGAAGGTTTAGTGTTTGTTGTTGTTGTTGTTGTTGTTGTTGTTGTTGTTGTTGTTGTTGTTGTTGTTTTTGTTGTTGCTTCAAGGTTCTTTTACTTATTTTTTTATTTTTATTTTTGTTTCCTGTTGCTCTTTTTTTTCTTGTTCCTCTTCCTCCTCCTCCTCCTCCTCCTCCTTCTCCTCCTCTTCCATGTCCTCCTTCTCCTCCTCCTCCTCCTCTTTCTCATTCTCCTCCTCCTCCTCCTCCTCCTCGTCTTCCTCTTCTTGCTTCATTTTAATTCATTCGAGTCAGAAGTTTACAGTAACAACAAAAGAACATCATCATGAATAACAAAAACAACAACAATAACAATAAATATAAGGATGATGATAATAATAATAATAATAATAATAATAATAATAATAATAATAATAATAAGAAGAAGAAGAAGAAGAAGAAGAAGATGAAAATAAAAACATGCACAACAACACATTACTACTACTACTACTACTACTACTACTACTACTACTACTACTACTACTAGTCTCCACATTCCCAGACAAGCTTTAACCTTCCTTAACCAAACAAACAAACTCTAACCACTCACTTTAAATGCCACTGCACATCCAGGCAACAAAGAAACATGCTTGTCTTACCTGTCCTTCCTCCACCCACTCACACACCTGTCCTCTGTCTGATTACACATGTGTCAGCTTTTTCATATCTGTCTTTCCTTCATACGTGATCTTTTATCTATTTATTTTTGAAGCATTTGAAGCATTTGTTCTTTTTTTTATTGACACACACACACACACACACATGTCTTCTTCCATAAACATCAAACCTCTCTCTCTCTCTCTCTCTCTCTCTCTCTCTCTCTCTCTCTCTCTCTCTCTCTCTCTCTCTCTCTCTCTCTCTCTCTCGCCAAATATGCTTCCTCACGAACACTCGTTAGATTCTCACAAACTGAACAACTTTTTAGATCTTTCCCCCTCCCGCCCTCCTGCCTCGACCCCTCGACCTAGTTCATCCTGTCTGACTCGTCCACCTTGATCGGCACTGTTAAAAAAGTTACGCTTGCCTCGTTCATCCTGTCGTGCCTGATTCGGTTGCTCTTATACCCCTCTTCCAGTATAGCTCCGGGCAATACATTGATTCCGTCTTGTTCATCCTATCCATTATATAAACACCCCAGTGGCAATGGTGTAACCTAGTTCGCCAGTACATATTGGCATAGCGTAGTTCATCCTGTGACATAGTTTTAGCCGGTTTAGCCAGTTTATCTAGTCTATCCAGTTGGAGAATTAAATTTAGTTCCATATGTCCTCGGTGTGGTTTATATAACGTAATGTCACTCAACTCCAAGGTCTACGGGGGAAAAAGACGTAGTAGGCACGGTAATGAGCGTTAAATAGCGGTGCGGTGATAGAGGTCTGTCCTCTTCCCCTGTCTGTTCATCTGCAAGAATAACAATACAAATATCCAGACATAGGTGCGTTCAGAATATGGGGATGTATTCTCAAACTTTACGGTGCTATATCTCTTACTTTTAACAGGCTTTAGTGGAAAAGTGGAGATTATTCGGGTTTTCAAGAGTATTTCCATTTTTCTTGTGGTAGTTCAATAAGAATTTTGCAGCACTAATGGGCAAAGATATCATGAAAATCCGATTTATCTTCTGTGTGGCCTTCGAAAACAGTCCTTATGAGAGGCTAAGGGGTTTCAGAATACGACCCCTGATCCCTGCCTTGTCTTGGAGAATGACAATACAAACACCCATCATCAGGTGTGTTCAGGCCAAGGTGTGCGTTCTTAAAGTTTCGTTATCTCATCTCGACTATTCTTAAGTGGCTCTGGGGTTTTCAAGGATATGATTCTGGTGATAATTTAACAAGGATTCTGCATCATCTCCGGACTTATCTTTTTCTGTAGCCTTTGAAAGATCGTCCTTCTGAGAGATTATTGTTATCTCATCTCGACTGTTAAAATGGTCTGGTGTAAGCTATTGGGATTTTTAAGGATGTTCTTATGATTCTGGTGATGGTTCAACAAGGATTCTGCGTCATCACCAGACCTGTCTTTTTCTGTGGCCTTTGAAAAATAGTCCCTCTGCGAGATTATTGTTATCTCATCTCGACTGTGTTTAAGAAGATGCTTTGGTGTAAGCTATTGGGGTTTTTAAGGATGTTCTTATGATTTTGGTAATAGTTTAACAGGGATTCTGCATCACCAATGAGGAAAACCTGTATGAGAATCTAGCCTTATTTATTTTATTTTATTTTATTTTATTTTATTTACTTTATTTATTTATTTATTATTTTGTATTTTTTTATTTATTTATTTATTTATTTTTTTTTTTTTTGTGGCCTTTGAAAATTAGTCCTGAGAGAATAAAGTGTGTAACAATATGAGCCTGTCACCGAGAAGATGGTCAGTTCTTGTATGAATGGAACTTTTGTTAACAAGAGATGACTCAAAGGTGCTTCCTGGGATTAATCAATTCACAAACATCATTCGGTTAATTTTGAAAGTTTATCAAAGCCTACAAAACTGAAAGAGAACATGGAAGCAGGTGCAGTGATCTTATCAAACAGCCAAAACATTTAACAATTTATCTATCTTATTAATTCACGAATGAACAATGACTCACAAATTTACTTATTACAAACGTTATCATATGTAGCTCATCTTTCTTTTTTTTTTCTTTCTTTCTTTTTTCGTTTAATCTGCATAATTTTGATCTCTCTTTCTTTCGCTCTCACAATTATCAACATTCATCCATCTATTTATTTACTTATTTTTTCCTGGTACAAGCAACACTCTGGCAAAACACTTTAAAAGGCGAGTCTCGAGGCGTCACCTGGTAATCCTGTAATTCCACAACTAATCCAGACTCAAGCCCGCCCAGTGTGTGTTCCTTGCCACACTTCTTGTAGGTATTCCAGTACATGCACTCACTCGTGACAGCCTGCTTGTCTCTCTTTGCTGTCTGTGTTACGTTTTGTCTGTCTGTCTACCTAACGTCTGTCTGTTTGTCTACCTTACGTTTGTCTGTGTGTACCTTACGTCTGTCTGTCTCTCCCTGTCTAAGATATCAACATATTTCCGTATTTTTTTTCTTGAGGGTTTGTGAACTTTGTGGTTTGAAACAGGTAATAGTTTTATTTTCATTTTATTGTTATTTTTTTTTTTAGGTGGATCTTGATATCTAAGCGCATTCAGGTTTATGTTTTCAAATGCACACAGTTATTCCATTACACAAGTCTCCAGAAAGTGATCGCCACATTTCATTGAGTCTTTCACTGCGATACAAAATAATCAACAGCACCGGAAGTAATGCATAAAATATTATAGACCTCTACAAGAAAATAGAAGATTAAAGAGAATATATTTTGCAATTTCCACCCAGTTTATAGAGTGGAGGTGGCTGTCGAACAAGTAAAGATGTCTCAGAGTGATAGGTAACTAAGGAAAAATGTACCAAGTAGCAGTCAAAGGGAAATACACATGTAATGCTCTTCATATTCTATTCGAGACCAATGAGAATGGTTTCCACATTTCATTAAGTCTACGGAGAGAGAATTTCACATTTTTTATATAGGCTGCTGAGAAGAATTGCATCATTTCTTCATTAGTACAAGCCCTAGGGAGATTTTTCGCCGTATTTCATTAAGTATACGGAGAATGGATCCCATATTTCACTAAGGGTACTGAAAAGAATTGCAGCATCTCTTAATTAGTCTACGGATTTGTCTCGCCTCGCTTCATTAAATCTACGGGGGACCTTTACCGCATTTCATTAAGTCTATGGAAAATTAATCACACGTTTCATTATGTTTAAGGAGAATGAGTCCCACATTTTATTACAAGTTATATATTGCTGTGTGGCATTAGTGTGGATATGCGTTAAGAAATTGCCATCTGCATAGTTCATCTGTCCTTGTATTAATGGTTTAGCCTTGTTCATCCTGTCCTACTGCTTTATTTTAGTCCATCCCCTTCCAGTGTTTCAGTCTAGTTCATCCTATTCATACTGTTTAGTCTAGTTCATGTATTCCACTTCTTTAGCATAATTGATTTAATTTGCACTGCTTAGCATGGTTCATCTTATTTCATTACCTTAACCTGCTTCATCCTGTTTCACTGTTTTTGCTTAGATCATCCTATCCCACTACTTTTGGCTAGTTCATCCTGTCCCACTGTTTTAGCCTCGTTCATCCTATCCCACTACTTTAGCCTGATTTATCCTATTTTAGCTTCGTTCATCCTATCCCATTATCTTAGCCTAATTCATCCAATCTCAGTGCTTAACTCTAGTTTATCATATTACATCTATATCGTAATACATTCTCTCTCTCTCTCTCTCTCTCTCTCTCTCTCTCTCTCTCTCTCTCTCTCTCTCTCTCTCTCTCTCTCTCTCTCTCTCTCTCTCTCTCTCTCTCTCTCAGGGACACTTACTGAGAATGGACATCTGCAGGGAGTAGGACAGCTTGGCAATGGCGGTGCTGAGAGCAGCGTGGTGTGTGCTGAACAGCCGCCGCTCTGTAACGTGCAATGCTGCGTGCCGTTATGCTGCCATCATGCACTCAACACTTATGACTACCGCTACACCTGCTTGCTGCTACCAATGCATGAGATGCATGCTGGTGGTGGTGGTGGATGGGTAGTAGTGGTGGTGGTGATGGTGGTGATGGTAAGAATAAATGATAATAATGATAATAATAACAATGATAGTAATAATAATAATAATAATGATAATAATAATAATAATAATAATAATAATAATAATAATAATAATAATAATAATAATAATAATAATACAAAGATCAAGAGGAAACAAAGGAAGGAAGAAGAAGAAGAAGAAGAAGAAGAAGAAGAAGAAGAAGAAGAAGAAGAAGAAGAAGAAGAAAAAGAGAGAGAGAGAGAGAGAGAGAGAGAGAGAGAGAGAGAGAGAGAGAGAGAGAGAGAGAGAGAGAGAGAGAGAGAGAGAGAGAGAGAGAGAGAGAGAGAAACAAAGCAATATCAATAACAATACAACAGAAATAATGATAACAACAACAATAATATCAACAAAAACAAAACAAAAATAATAACAACAACGAAAATAATAAAGCAACAACAACAACAATCGAAAAAACAAAAGAGCATCACCCAGCCCACCAGACACCGTTGCCACATCACGAAGACACCTTCATCGCACAGCTGGAATGCATTAACCTAAATAAATCAATAGCAAATTTCTGCCAGGAGGGAGTAAAGGTATGTGCGTTATTATGGCAACAGTGCTGACAGACAGACGGCACTGCCAGTAACACCAACTAACACAGCATAAATCTAACACTAAGTCATGCATATATACTATAAAACAACCATGCGTAAATGTAAATCTTGAAAACTACAGTAATTCCTCTGTGGAAGGTTAGGTATTTATTTATTTATACTGTATCATACGTCAGGCAACTTAGAGGTGTCTTACAAGAAAGGGAAAAAGTATCGTACTCCAGTAAATTCAAAGCATGCTTCCCTAAGGAATAATTTTCCAATTGCTGCAACATTCATTAGCCTGCCATTCACCTGTTTACATTACATCACACACCAGGCAAGCTTTCACGCGTCAAACACAAACAGGATAAAAGTATCGTACAGCGGTAAACAAAAAACATGCTCATCCAACGTTCATTACCTTACTCCTCTGACATTATTTTTTTCTCCACATTTCTCCACTTTACATCATACGCCAGCCAAGCCTTCTGACATCAAACGCAACAGGAAAAAGTGTCGTACTACAATAAGCTCTATAAGTCATGCTCGTTTAGACTTATTGGTTTATTTTCTCGTAATGATTCCTTTCAAGGGGCACAGAGATGACTTGTCGTGTTCCCATGATCTTTTTTTCACCTATGATACAGAAGCGATATTAAACTATCACTGAAATTGGGAAATCACCCTTGAAAATTCCTAATAATTTCCACTACCGCTTATTAGAGATGTAAGAGCTTTGTTAAACCACTAGAATCAGGAAATCCCTTGAAAACCATCAATAACTTCCGTTACAGCCAGTTAGAGATGCAGGATCCTTGTTAAACTATCACTGCAGTCATGAATTCATCCTTGAAAACCCCAATTATCTTCCACAACAGCTACTGTTAGAGATGTATAATCCTTGTTAAACTATCAATAGAATCGTAAAACCACCCTTGAAAACCACAAATGTCTTCCACACCAGCCTGTTAGAGATGTGAGATTCATATCAAACTATCACTGCAATCATGAGTTCACTCTTGAAACCACTAATAACCTCCATTACAACCTGCTACGGATACAAAACCCATATTAAACAATCTCTGCATCATAAAATCACCCTTGAAAACCCACAGTAACTCCCACGACAACCTGTTAAAAGCAATAAAGAAAAGACATCCAGATATTTGAGAACCTGATCCCCCTAACATCTATTTGATTAACTCCAGCGAGGCGGCTCAGAGGCAGTTCTCACGCCACCACCTGGGGAGTCGGCGGAAACAGAGAATTATCGGGCGTACAGTGTTGGCGGCGGAACTCGAAACCTCCCAGCAGGACGGGAAAGGGAAGAGCAAAAAGAGGGAAAGGCAGCTGAGTGA
The DNA here is from genome assembly GCF_035594125.1 of Scylla paramamosain. Taxonomy (NCBI): domain Eukaryota; kingdom Metazoa; phylum Arthropoda; class Malacostraca; order Decapoda; family Portunidae; genus Scylla; species Scylla paramamosain. The sequence continues at coordinate 4,968,536 of NC_087172.1, read as the reverse complement.
GACGGTACCAAGGTGACGGGAACCATAGCACAGTCAGAGAGAGAGAGAGAGAGAGAGAGAGAGAGAGAGAGAGAGAGAGAGAGAGAGAGAGAGAGAGAGAGAGAGAGAGAGAGAGAGAGAGAGAGAGAGAGAGAGAGAGAGAGAGAGAGAGAGAGAATCAAAGGTCAAAGCTTAAACTATATAAAAAATAACTCAGAGAGGAAAAGATAACAAAAAACGAAAGAGAAGAACAAAGAGGATAAGGGCAAGGACAAGGAGGAGGAAGAGGAGGAGGAGGAGGAGGAGGAGGAGGAGGAGGAGGAGGAGGAGGAGGAGGAGGAGGAGGAGGAAGACAAGAAGTAAGAAGAAGAGGAGGAGGCGTGGGGGGTAGGAAAGAGGGGGATGATGAAGAGGAAGGAAGGAAAATAAGTTGAGGATGAGGGAAAAATGAAGGGAAAAAAGGAAGTGAAGGAGTAAAGGAAGAAAGAGGAAGAGCAGGATGGTAGGTGGAATGAGGATAAGAAGTAGGAAAAAGTGGAAGAAGGAAGCTGGAGGCGGAGGGAGAGGAGGAGGAGGAGGAGGAGGAAGAGGAGGAGGAGGAGGAGGAGGAGGAGGAGGAGGAGGAGGAGGAGGAGGTAGATTACATAGAATTACGAAGGATCACAAAGAGCAATAAAGCTAGTGGTTCTTTCTAGAAAGAAGAAGAAGAAGAAGAAGAAGAAGAAGAAGAAGAAGAAGAAGAAGAAGAAGAAGAAGAAGAAGAAGAAGAAGAAGAAGAAGAAGAAGAAGAAGAAGAAGAAGAAGAAGAAGAAGAAGAAGAAGAAGAAGAAGAAGAAGAAGAAGAAGAAGAAGAAGAAGAAGAAGAAGAAGAAGAAGAAGAAGAAGAAGAAGAAGAAGAAGAAGAAGAAGAAGAAGAAGAAGAAGAAGAAGAAGAAGAAGAAGAAGAAGAAGAAGAAGAAGAAGAAGAAGAAGAAGAAGAAGAAGAAGAAGAAGAAGAAGAAGAAGAAGAAGAAGAAGAAGAAGAAGAAGAAGAAGAAGAAGAAGAAGAAGAAGAAGAAGAAGAAGAAGAAGAAGAAGAAGAAGAAGAAGAAGAAGAAGAAGAAGAAGAAGAAGAAGAAGAAGAAGAAGAAGAAGAAGAAGAAGAAGAAGAAGAAGAAGAAGAAGAAGAAGAAGAAGAAGAAGAAGAAGAAGAAGAAGAAGAAGAAGAAGAAGAAGAAGAAGAAGAAGAAGAAGAAGAAGAGGAGGAGGAGGAAACGAAGAAAAGAAAGACAATGATAAAAAAACACAAGAAAAGGACAGAGAGAGAGAGAGAGAGAGAGAGAGAGAGAGAGAGAGAGAGAGAGAGAGAGAGAGAGAGAGAGAGAGAGAGAGAGAGAGAGAGAGAAACAAAGTATAAGAAAAATCAAAGGAAGAGGGTGAGAAAGACAAGAGAAGAGATGAGAGGTGAAAAAATGGAGAGAGTGGAAAAGAGAACAGGAGGAGGAGGAGGAGGAGGAGGAGGAGGAGGAGGAGGAGGAGGAGGAGGAGGAGGAAAGCGCGCAAGGCCACACACCTCATCACCGCCACAATTAGACAGACAAAACACTCCACCCACGACACTTCTCCGCCCAACGCCCTGACACGCCCACGCCCACCCCTAATCTCTCTCTCTCTCTCTCTCTCTCTCTCTCTCTCTCTCTCTCTCTCTCTCTCTCTCTCTCTCTCTCTCTCTCTCTCTCACCATGGCAGTAGCAATAGTAGTTAAGGAGCAGTTCCCATTTGGCCTGCTCAGATATCCTGCTTATATCCTCGGGGGCAGCTTGCAAGGGAAGGAATGAAGAGTTTACTTATCTACCTGCTTACTAGACACGCTTACCAATCCATCCACCACTTAATTACTAGCCTAACCTAACGTAACCTCTTAATTACTCACTTTCAAGCAATATTGACAAAGTGATAAGCGCAGTAGTGTAGAAAAAGCGAGTTAATGTTGATAAAATTGCCAAAAAAACACAAGGAATTTATGACTTCACTCCATATTTGTCTCGTGTCTACTTAATTGCTCACTAATTTACTGTCGATGCTGAGGAGATGATTAATGATGTTGTGTATGAAAAGTTGATGAATGTTGGTAACGTTGGGAAAAAAAAACAAAAAAACAAAGGGAATTCACGTCCATATTTGTCTAATACTTACTTAATTGCTTACTAACTTACTGTCGATACTGACCAAGTGATAAAATGATGTAGTGTATAAGGAAGCAGGTAAGTGTAGTAGTATATGAAAAAAAAAAAGTACTCGTGAATATTGATAAGGTTGAAAAGAAAAAGAAAAGCACAAAGAATTCACGTCATAAGTTCATATTCGTGCACTACTTACTAACTTACTGTCGGTACTGACTAGATTATTAGCACGGTACTGTATATAAAAAATGGATAAATGTTGATCATCTTAAACCAACAATAAAAAAAAGGGAATCTACGCCTTGAGTCCATATTTTTCCACCACTTACATAATTACTTACGCGCTTAATGGTGATACTGACGAAGTGATAAATGATGCATAAAACGTGGGTGTAAAATGTGGTCTTGATAAACTTGAAAAAGAAAAAGAATACCACAGGGATTTAACAAACTGACTCCATATTTGTCCAGGTATCAATTACGGTCAATACCAAGTGATAAATGATAACGTGTAAAAGATTAACGTAAGATTGAATTGGTTATGCCTTTTTTTTTCATTCCTTTTTGGGAGACGCAATTACCAGGCTTTTTTTTTTTCCTTTTTCTTTGGCTGAATTTGTCTTTGGCCTTGGTCTTCCTCTTTGGTACATGAAAAAAAATAATAATAAGGGAGAAGACTAAAGGGAAGTGATAGTGTACATAAGATAATGAAATATATCTTACGCAAGAGAGGAGAGGGAAATGAAGTGATAAATTCGGAAACATTTATAAAGGATGATGAGATATTGTTTAAATAGGATAATAGAAAGAGACTTAAGTAATAAATGTTGTGAAATATGTATGAAAATAACAAAATACTGGCTACAGTGAGAAATGCAACAAGATTAAACAAAATATTGGTGACGTAACGGAGGAGAAGGAAGGGAAGTGACAGATACCGTAAAATTTATATAAGGCAACGGAATATTTCTTACTTAAGAGAGGTTAGGAAACTGAACTGATAACCGTAGAAAAAAATAAAAAAAGATGATGAAATTATGTTTAAAAAAGAGAAGAGACTTAAGCAATAACTGTTGAAAAAAATGTATATAAAAATTAACGAAATACAAGTTAAATGAGAAAAGGAGACGTGACTCAAGTGATAAATACAAAAAATAAAAAAAAATCACTTGTATATGAACGGTGAAAGGAAGTGATGTAATAAACAGTGGAAATATTAGGTGTAAAAACGTGAGGAAATATTGATAAGGTGAAAGGAAATAGTGGAACGACTTTTTTAGTTTGATACAATTGTCTGATGCAAGTTTTAGGTGTAATATCGAGACAAAGCTGGCAACTTGGCTACTTATTCATTCTTATCCAACTTTACTTACCATATCAAACTTTATTTCTATTTCATTTACCTAATTTTACTCACTTATTCAATCTAGCCAAACTATTTTACTGAACCAACCCCAATTAACTTTACTCAACCTAATATTTTTAGTTTATTTATTTAACTTTACTTATTTAGCCCAATTAATCAAACTTTACTCATCCAGTCCTAATTAGCCTTAGATATCGAACCAAACTTTATTTTTTTTATTTTATCTGTTTTTCTTGCCTATTCAATCCAGCCAAACTTTATTTACTTACGCAATTCAAATTAACTCTACTTCATCAACCAAGCATTTTTACTTTATTTATTGACCTCACCCAATGAAACCAAACATTATTTATCCAATGCAAATTAACTTTATTTATCCAACGCAACTTTCTTTTTACTCTATTTACCTTCAATTATATATCTAACTCAACAAAATGCTATTCACTTACCCAATTCAATTTCACTTCTCCAAACAAACTTTACTTTTTATCTTATTTACTCATTTACATTACCAAGTCAACCATTGCTTATTTATCTAGTCTAAATTTACTTTACTTACTCAAACACTATTTACTTAACCAAATTAACTTACACTTACATAACGCAACTTCACATTATTTCATTCACCAACCAAAATATACTTGACTTATCTACCAAGCCACGTTATTTTTCTTACCCAGATTGATTTAACCTTACTTTCCTTCACCAGTCAACTTAATCTTAACCAAACCCTGATGACTGTTATGCAAGAGTTAAGTCCTACCATCTCTTGACTTCACCTCACCTAACCTAACGTAATATAACCTAACCTAACCTCACCTCACCTAACCTAACCTAACGTAATATAACTTAACCTAACCTAACTTCACCTCACCTAACCTAAGCTAAAGTAATATAACCTAACCTAACCTCACCTCACCTAACCTAACCTAACGTAATATAACCTAACCTAACCTAACCTCACCTCACCTAACCTAACGTAATATAACCTAACCTAACCTAACCTCATCTTACCTAACCTAACCTAACCTAACCTAACCTAACGTAATATAACCTAACCTAACCTAACCTCATCTTACCTAACCTAACCTAACGTAATATAACCTAACCTAACCTAACCTAACCTAACCTCACCTTACCTAACCTTACCTAACGTAATATAACCTAACCTACCCAGTCACGTTAGTTTCCTTATTTAAACCAATTTAACCTTATGTACTTTCCTTAACCAGATTTGTGTGCAAGTGTTATGCCCCACCATCTCCAGACTTCACCCAACTTAACCTAACCTAATCTACCCAGCCACGTTATTTCTCTTACTCAAACCAATTTAACCTTACTTATCGAAACCTTGATGACTGTTATGCAAGTTTTCAGTCCTACCATCTCTTGACTTCACCCGATCTAACCTAACCTGACCTAACCTAAGTGACACGGTAATTTTTCAGTCAACCCTCATTTCCACCTTAACCTGACTTACCCAGCCCACCTTACGCTAACCTTGAGTCTTATGCAAGTTCTCAGTTCAACCATCTCTTGACCTCACCCAACCCAACGCAAGCTAACCTAACCCAAGTGACACGGTAAGTTTCATTCACCCACCATGCCTAGCTATACTTAACATACCAAACCCACCTTAGGCTAACCTTGGTGACTCTTGGGTAAGCCGTAAGATGCATGGAAAGCTGAATATGAGTTAGACCTTGAAAGATTTTGAAAGTTGTGAAGAGAGAAGTGAGAGAAACGAGAAAAGTCGAGAGAGAGAGAGAGAGAGAGAGAGAGAGAGAGAGAGAGAGAGAGAGAGAGAGAGAGAGAGAGAGAGAGAGAGAGAGAGAGAGAGAGAGAGAGAGAGAGAGAGAGAGAGAGATAGAAATTGCATCATGTAGCTAATTTTCTTCCAGTAATTGGTCTCATTTCCAGACATTCCAGGTTACCTCTCTCTCTCCCCCTCCTTCTTCTCCTCTTCCTTCCATTCACCCTCATCATTCCCCTCCATTCCATCTCCAACTCTTTTCTATCCCTTCCCAATCTCTCCTCCTTTCTCTCTCTTCATCCATCTCCTCTCTCTCTTCCCTATTTCTATATTCCTTTCTTTTCCACCTCGTTCTCCATTCTCTTCACTCTCCTTTCCTTCTCCCTCTCTCTCCCTCCCTGCATTTCTTTCTCCCTATTTTCTCTCTCCTCCCTCCTTCTCCTCCCATTAACTGTTTCCCTTCTTTGTTTCTCCCTTCTTTTTTCTTTTCCCTTATTTTCTCTTTCCATGTTCTTTCATCATTTTCTCTCTTTGTCAATATTCCCACGTATTTCCCTTGATCATTCCTAATTTTCCATCTTTCCTCACTTATATTTCCTCTTCTATCCCCCTTACCCCTCTACCCTCCCTTTATTCCCCCATCCCCCATTACCCCCCACATGCCACTCCCCTTCCTGGCCTTTAAAAACGAGCACAGCCTTACCATTTCACAACTACTCCCCTCTCCCCCTTCCTCCAGCACGCCCTTCACGCTTCACCCACCCAATGCTCCCCAA